>NW_021704153.1:0-47468 GCF_003719485.1 Trypanosoma conorhini | reverse complement strand
CACTCTTCAATGTCACAGCTCGGGTGAGTTCATTCCCCTGTCGAAGGTTTGGACGTGAGACCCGGCAAGGCTGGAGACGCAACCGATCCTGTGGGCAGCGGAGGTGGGGCGGAGGCACGTCCTGGCGGCGGAGTGATGCCCACCGCCCAACGGGGTACTCTGTCGAACGCCAGCGCCAATGCGCTGCCAGCTAAGGGCGTCATTGCTGACGTCTCGCTTGGCAAGGCAAACAGCGGCGGCAGCAGCATCCCTCAATGGGGTGCGTGCGGCGCGGCCGCGACTGCAGCTGGCGCTCCTGCCTTTGGCGTCTGTTGCTGTGGGCAGAGGCGAATATTGTGAGTAATATGATTTTTTTTTTGCTGTTCTTGAATTGCCGGTGTAGCTGCTTCTTGGGCTTGTGTGTGCTGCGATTTTTTTTGTTGGTGTTTTTTTTATGCGTTATGGGGCTGTTCGTTTGTATTATTCTTGTTATATGTTTTGTTCGTATTGTGTGGTTGCGCGGCTCAGGCTGCAGTTGTTTTTTTTTTTTGTGTGTGTCCTTGTGGTATGGGCGATGAGCTTACATCTGTGTTTTTGCTTCCGTGGGTGCCCTGGTGCGTGCGTGGCGGGTAGAGAAGATGCAGCTGAAAGGTGAACGCCCCTCGCTGCCGTCGAACGGGGTGAAGCAGACGGGGGTGCAGTTGACGCAACGCGCCATTCCGGACGACGCCGCCGCGCGTCGTGAGGCCATCGTCGACATTGTGCTGATGCTCTGTCCGGATGTCTTGTTTCCGGCCGGGTCGCCCCCGGCGGCGTTTGGGCGCCCCGGTTTTAGTGAGGCTCGCGGTGGCAGCAGCAGCAGCGATGGGAATGGCTCCCGTGTGCCCGGCGCAGGCGCGGCGGCGGAGGAGCTCTGCGTGGAGCGTCTCTCGGGCGGCATCACGAATGAATTGTTCCGCGTGTACCACCCCGCCGACGACACACACTCGGTCGTTGTGCGTGTCTTTGGGAGGGAGACGGAGCGCGTCATCACGCGCGAGAGTGAGTTCTTCTACCAGTCCTTCTTCATCCCCACCTACGTGCGTGGCAGAAACTTCCTCGTCTACCGCTTCCTCAACCGCTACCGGGCGCTGTCGTTCACGGAGCTCGCGCAGGAGGCGAGTAAGATGGCCTGCGAGGTTGCAGCGTTCCAGGTGCGGGCCACACTAGGCGCCAGGTGCGACCACCACGACCCGCAACTCTCGGCGGAGGAGCGGGCGTACTGGAACGACGTGGGCCCCACCCTCGGGGGCAGGCATGCCGCGGTGTCCGACGTGTGCCGATTCGATCGGGAGGAGAATTACACCCTGCACGCGCTGACGCGGTGGGCGGAGCAAATGCTGTCGGAGGGGGTGCTCGGCAAGGTGTGCGCGGGGAAGCGGGCGGAGTACGAGGGGGTTGCCACGCAACTGGAGAGGGAGGCGTCGTGGGTGCAGCGACTGCTGCTCCGCCACGCCTCTGTTCTCGGGGAAAGCGTCTGCCACAACGACCTCCTCGGCGCGAACATCATGCGCCACCTCGAGAGCGGGGCTCTTACAATAATTGATTTCGATTACGTGAAGCGGAACTACTTTCTCTTCGACATTGCCAACCACTTTAACGAATACGCAGGGTTGGAGTGCGACTATGACCATTACTTTCCTTCTGATGCGGAAATGTCGAGCTTCATAGGGCTCTACAGAAAGGCAATGCGTGCGGAGCTCCATAGACATCGTGAGCGTGCACGTGGCATGCAGCTGGAGGAGATCATTCCCGGGGAGAAGGTCTTCTTCCTCTCTGAGGTCGACGATGAGGGAGAAGAGGAAATGATTGCTCATTGGGTGCGGCTTGTCAAACTTCTTACGCTGGCCTCGCATCTCTCGTGGGGCATTTGGGCTTTGCTCCAGGAGGCGGTGTCTGCGTTGGAGGTGGACTTCCTGTTCTACGCCAAGTGCCGCCTGAAACGCTATCTCGAAACGAAGGATACATTTTCCTCGGGATTTCTCTGAGAGCAGTCGGATACGAGTTGTACACACATTTACACACAAATTGTACCCTTTTGAAGCGCAGAGACCTTTTTTCTTCTTCTGGGCTTTGCACTTCTGGCCCCCCACTCGTTTTCGTTGTTGATTTTGTCACTGCCCTTTGTTTTTCTTTTCTCCAGCCCCGTTCCTCAGCATAAATGTTGGTTGCCCTTTGAGTTCGTGTTTCCCTTTTGCCGATTATTGTGTCTGTGCTCTCTGCCTGTAGCGTGGCGACTGCGACGGCGTGGTTGATGGCCTTCCGCTAGTAGCCGAGGCGGAGATGCGGGGCGCGCCCCATCGTCCCTGCACCGAGACGGTGCACCGGCCGGCCCCGGCGCGTGAGGGGGAAGTACGGCAGACGATTGGGGTCGGCGCGCAGAAGTCTGCATGCGGCGCGCAAACAAAAACAAAATAAAAAAAATGGAAAAAGCAAAAAAAAAAAACGAATAAATAACAGGAGTCAGAGACCGACACAAAATTTGTATATATCTTGACGGAGCACTTTGCTTCTGGGGTTGTCGTGGGTTCGCCCCTGTTGCCGCTTACGCGCCGTCCTATGAAAGTCTCACAGATTCCCGCAGGCACGAAGAGAAAAAAAAACGCGTTTCACGGCCCCTTTTGTGTGTGTGTGTGTGTGCGTCTTGTGTCCTGCGCCTTTCTGGTGGCCTGGCTGTGTTTTTGCCGTGTCGTTCTACGACTCCTGCCGCATCACTCTTTCACGTCGTGGGGCGGGTTCTCCGTGCCTGAGCCGTCTCTCGGTTTATTGCTTCTACGTCGTAACAGGATTTCCGCAGACAGCCTTCCCCGTTCGAACGCGGAAGGCCGCTTTTCTCAGACTCTTCTGCTCTCCATGTGCCCCCCGCCACCACCCGCATCATCTCTTGATTTCTTAGATCGCGGGCCAATGTCGTCTTGCCCCTCTTCTTCTGTGCTGCTTCTCCGTCTCCTCTCTGCTTGTGAAGGGCCGTAGACTTTGTCTTTGGGTGGTGCCTGCGACGAGGGTGTCAGGGCTCCCGCATGCTTGAAGGCGACGTTGGCGACGTATCTGCCGCCGCAACGGAAGTGAATGTGGCCCGCCTCCTCGCAGCGGCGGCGAACTGCCGTGAGGGGCTGGCCGTCGCCACGATTCGGCTGCGGCTCCTGCACAACTCGACTGAGTCGCACGCGGGGTGGAGCCGGCGGGAAAAGGACGTGCTCCTGCTGTGCCTTGACCGCGCCGTGTCGCGCGTGTACCCGCCGCTTGACCCGCTGCAGTACACGCAGGCCCCGCCGGAGTTCCTCCTGGAGGACGGAGCACGTGTGGTGCGCCTGCGCCTTACGCCCTCTGCGCGGTACTCGTCCGCCGCCACGGTGCCCCATCGGGTGGAGGGCAAATGTCCGCCGCCGCGGACGACACCGGCCGACGCCACAAGCAGTGACGATGCCCCTGTTGTTGATGCAGCGGCGGCGAGGGGAGAGTGCGGGGGTGACGAGGATGCGGCGGCGCTCATGCGGCGTCGTTGGAGGAAGGCTGCGTGGATGACGGCCCGCATCTTCAACGAGGGCGGTTGGTATCCTGCAGAGCAAAGGCCTGTCAAGGTTCCTACCGAGACAGTTGGGTGTATGCGCAGTGGTGCGAGCAGCGAGACCGTCCTCGACGTCGCCGCACGCCTCAAGGAAAGACGCCTTCTTCACGCGGATGCCTTTGGAATGGAATTTATCGGGCTCATTGTGGCGCTCACGCCGCGCTACGCGTACGTCGCGGTGCCGTTTCTCCAGGACGGGCAGGCCTTGCCGCAGTGGTCGCTCGTCAGCCGTGTGGGCGTGCCATCGCTGCTGGCGGAAGCGGCGGCAACGCTCACACGAAAGCGCGAGAGGAGCGAGTGCGCAACAGGTGGTTTCGTGCTTTTTTTAAACGAAGAAGAGTTAGTGGCACACGATGTGGGACCGCTAAATCGTCTCCAGCCAGATCAGTGCGTGCGGGTGGTACTGCGGGCGCACAAGGTGTACTGCAAGCAGCAGCGCACGCTGCTCGGCGGCCCGGCCTCGCTTTCGCTTGCCTTTGAGGATGCCGCCGTTCTTTCCTGCACCGCCGTGGAGGATCAAACAAATTTGCTGGAGTCGCTTTCGACATATTTGGACTTACTGCAGATTGTGCGTGCAAGTTGTGCGCGGTTTCTGCGGGGCTACAGTAAATACATGGGGACGTCTGCCAACAGTGCCGAGGCGCGGCTGTTCACTGCGGTCACCGACACCGTCTCGGTTCACATGAAAAAGTTGCGCGGGCGGGAGGGTCGGTCGCCTGTGACGGTGGCGTCACCGCAGGAGATTCCATCGCTGCTGGAGGGGACGTGCGTCGAGTTCAAGGCGAAGATCGACAAGTGGCGGCGGGACGGTCCCGACGACGCGGCGCCGGGGCAGCGGAGGCACGCAATCGTGAATCTGGAGCGGATCCGGCACACGGTCGCCGCCATGGCCTCCACGCTGGGCGGCGTCCTCCTCGTCGGCGTCGCCGATGACGGAGAGGTGATTGGCCACGCGAGGGGGGCGCTGAAGGAGCTGCGCCTCTCTGGCTTTTGCCCGGCGATGGTGAAGGGCAGCGTCACGGTCACTGAGATGCGTGCAGTCCGGGGCGAGCGCCCAACGACGATGCCAAAGGACTGGTGGAAGGCGGCGAAGCCGCAGCCGCGCGAGCAGCAGGATTCGGAAGATGCCGCGGATCGTGTCGTGACCGTCGTCACGGTGCGACGCGGACCGGCGCCCTTCTACACGACGTCGCGTTACTCCGTCCCGTACACGCGGGGGTTTGCCAGCACCGTCCCGCTGCATCTTGTCGTCTGCGCGCGGCGCATCGCCGACCTCCTGCCGTAGTCTCTTCCGGCGTTTCGAGAGACATGGGCCGGGCGCAAGGAGCGGCGTAAAACACGCATAAAAGGCGACGGAAGTAAACTCAACGCGGGAGCGAGGGGTAAAAAGGAAGGGGAGCAGGCGGCGAGGCGCAGAACCACCCTCTTTCTCCTTCGTCCACCCTCCGTGGAATTTACGTGCACGTGCAGCTAAAGTAAATGTCTTTCCTCTTCGTTTCTGCCCCTCTGACAGTTGCCGCAGCAGCGCGGCGGATGCCCGCAAACCGCGTTTTCCGTCGCCTCTCCGCTTGCTTTTTTTTTCTTTTTTGACATTACGAACCGCGCTGAATTATGCTGCTTCGTAGCTTTTTGCTGCGTTTTGCCGCCGCGCCGTGCCGCCCGCGCTTCAGCCCACGGTGGGAGGGAAACGACGAGTGGACGGCGCACACACACACACGCACACACACACACAGAGAGAGAGAGAGAGAGGTAGAGAGAGGCAGGGGGAGCAAGCGGAGGGCGGAGGGCGGCAGAGGAGTAGACGGCGAAAAGGAGAAGCGGAGCAGCCGGCGCAACCTGCCGTGGCAGCAGCCTGTTAATTTGGCGGTGGCGGGCAGGCAGACATCTTGGCGGTCGCCATGTCGTTTCTAAGAGACCTCTTCCACCGCGAAACGCCGCAGGAGGCGATGCGGAAGTACAAGCGTGGGCTTGACCGCACCATGCGCGACATCGACCGCGAGCGGAACAAGCTGCAGACGCAGGAGCGCAAAATTGTTATTGACATGAAGAAGATGGCGAAGCAGGATCAGATCGACTCGGTACGCATCTTGGCACGCGACCTGGTGCGGACTCGGAAGTATCAACAGAAGATGTACCGCATGCGCACCCAAATCCAAGGCGTCGCTCTTCGGATCCAGACAATGCAGTCCACGGGGCAGATGGCAACGGCGATGAAGGGCGTGACCAAGGCAATGCGCAGCATGAACAGCAGAATGAACATCCCCGAGATGCAGCGCGTCATGCGGGAGTTTGAGAAGCAAAATGAAATGATGGGAATGAAGGAGGAGATGATGAACGACGTAGTCGACGACGTGATGGACGACG
Source organism: Trypanosoma conorhini (assembly GCF_003719485.1). NCBI lineage: Eukaryota > Euglenozoa > Kinetoplastea > Trypanosomatida > Trypanosomatidae > Trypanosoma > Trypanosoma conorhini. The sequence continues at coordinate 41,518 of NW_021704153.1, read as the reverse complement.
ATGGCGAGGAGGAGGGCGAAACTGAGCTTGAGATCCAGAAGGTCATGGACGAGGTCGGGTTAGAGTTCAAGAGCAAAATGGGCATCGCCGACGCGATGTTGCCAACAAGGCAGCAGGAGGATGCGGAGGATGATAAGGAGCTTGAGGCACGTCTCGCCGCGTTGAAGGACTCAATGAAGTGAGGTAGAGGATTTTGTTTGTGTGTTTGGTTTTTGGTGTCGGTTTGCTCTCAGGTGTTACGGACGGGGGTGGGGGAGAGGACTCAGCCGGCCCCCGCCGCCTCCCCCCGCTTTTTCCCGCATCCCTCGTCTTCAGCGGAGTGCAGCGGGGTGCGTCAAACCGAAACCCGCGCGCCGTCGTCAGCGGCAGCCAAGGGGAGCGTGTCCCTTTCCCTCAAGTTTGCGTCCCTGCGTGTGGGTGTGTGTGTGTGTGTGTGTCCTCCTCCCCACTCATCCGACGTTGTTGTTGTTTTTTTTTACTTACTGATGCCCCTTGTGTTCACCGCTTTGAGGTTAACTGAAGTAGCGAGGCCCTGCTCCCTCCGTGTCGGGTGCTGGCAGCGTTCAGGCAGTGCCCGAGGCTGAAATAAACGCGCCACACCGTGGGGAGAGGGGGAGAGAGAGGGTGGCAAGCAAAGAAGCAGCACACAGCCAAGCAGCAAGAACGAGGAGGGAGGGTATACATAAGAAAAAGGAAACAAAATAAATAAGAATATAAATAAAAAGGGGAGCGGAGGGGCAATGGCAGCAGCGGCAGAGAGTGTGTTGGACCTCAATAAGCGGTGGTACGAGCGGTCGCTGCCGTTGCGCTCCTGCAGCCTAAAGGAGGTTGCAAACAGTGCGGTGACGAAGGATGAAATGGATGCGATGTTCTGTGAAGCGCAGGAGGCCCTCGACGCTGAAACGGCGCAGAGTCAAACCGACAAGGGACGCTGGTACAATTCTCAGTTTATCTCGCGTGGAACAACCGCGGACAAGATTGCCTCCGCCGCAGTGAAGCTGAGCGATGTGGATTTCATGTTCTTCCTGGACGGCTTTAACCTGCTCTTTGACACCGCACGCACCGACACACACCACTACGAGGCGGCCCTCAAGGCCCTTGCTGTGGTTTGGCCCAAACTTTTGCCCCATCGTCCACTGAAGCGCTTTGTGACGCAGTTTTTCACGACCCTTCCTACAGATGCAAAGGGGCGAAAGACAGTCCTGGTCTATTGGTACATTGAGGATTACTTAAAGCGCACCTACGCCCAGTTTCTTTCGCTGGCGGAGTCCATGCTGAAGGATAGACTGCAGAAGCGACGCGAGGCTTGGCTGGAGGTTGTAGGGAAACTGATGTGTAGTATTGCTGAGGGCCGACATGTGGCGATGGCGCTTATTGTGGATAAACTCGGCGATCCCACCTCCCGTGTGGCGCACCAAGCATACCATCACTTGCTTTCCCTTCTAAAGGAGTCTTCGACGCACCAGGCGACGTTGTTTGTGGAGTTGGAAAAGGCCATTTTTATGAACAACTGCCCTGTCGCCACGATGAAGTATGCTGCCAATGTGATGAATCAATTTGTGTACACCAAGGAGGAGCGCAAGCTTGCCTTGAAGAGTGTTCAAACGTATCTTGCGCTCTTTCGCAAGCTTGTGATGAACGCCTCGGTGGATCTTTCCGTGACCACCGCCATCCTCGTCGGCTTACGCCGCGCCTTTCCCTACGCTGGGACGGACATCGCGCCACTTGAAGAACATTTGAATGCGCTTTTTGTGCTTGCCAACACGGGAACTTTTATACAGCGCGTGGCGACTATGTCGCTGCTGCAGCTTATATCCCATGGAAAAGGTGCAACGACGGCGTTCCAGAATCGTTGGTATCGGGCGCTGTATAATTTACTCTTGATCTCGCCGAAGCAGCTCTCACACTCTACACAAATGGCAGGCTTCTTTTCCATGCTTCACAAGGCGCTACGCATGGACAAGAATGAGGAGCGCCTGGCAGCTTTTGCACACCGACTGCTACAACGCTCTTTGTACTTTAGCGATTCTGTGGTTTGCGCCATCCTGCTGCTGGTGGGCGAGATGTTCCAAGCGCATCCGCGTCTGCGGGCGTTGGTTCTGGGGACGCGAAAAAAGCCCTTAGACGCTGCGGCGGAGCGTTACGATGTACGATGCCGTGAACCACAGTTTTCACATGCCACAAAGGAATCCCTGTGGACCCTTGGTACACTTGCACGACACTCCCATCCATCGGTCGTGAAACTGGCGGTGATGCTGATGTTCAACGAGGACGTCGTCTTTGATAGCCACCCGTTAGATGAGCTTACGTTGCCAAACTTTCTCACGATTTTTGTTGACGCCCGGGCGCAGCCAAAGGAGGAGGAGGAGGTGAGCACAGGAATGTCCGTCTTCAGCCGTGTGGTGCACACTCCGAACATTCCTAGTGCCTCGGACCCATACTTTATCAATGCAAGTGCGCAGCAGGTGGACGTGTCTGCGCTGTTTCTGCACCGCTACGCCGTTCAGCGGCAGCGCTTCCTTGACGGGTTGTCGCAGGTCCGCTCCACGTGGGGCGACGCCAGCGGAGAGGCGGATGTGGCGCTGCGGGTGAAGAACGTCGACGCCTCGCTCTTTGGGCCCGCTGGTATGCTGGGGGGGGAGGCCAGCGGCGACGGCACCAAGGCGAAGAAGAAGAAGCGGTCCGAGAAGGAGCAGCCGCACGCCGCCAAGGCGGTGGAGTTTGACGAGGAAGTGGCGAGCGACGGCAGTGGCGACGGCAGCCAAGACGGCGACGGCGACGACTTCGACGTCGCCGGAAGTGAGGGCGACTTGGAGTGGGGCAGCAACGACGAGGCGGCGTACGACGACCTGCACGCCGCGGAGGACTACGACGAGGAGGAGGAGGACTACGAGGACGCGGACGTCGCCGGCGAAACGGCGCTGGGAGGCACGAAGGCCCCGGGTGACCTGGACGGCGGCGAACTCGCCGAACTGCTCGACGCGAACCGCAAGGGCCTGTCAAAAAAGCGGCGGCGTGCGGAGGAGTGGCTTGACCGCGCCACCGCCGCGCCTGCGCCACCCCCGTCGAAGAGGACGCACCCGGAGGCAGTGAAGTGGAACAGAGTGAAGGCGCCGCGTGTTGCACGAAGCAAATGAACCAAACACGGCTGCGGTGGTGCGGCGCGGCGAAAAACAAGAAGGGGTAAAGAAAAAAAAACGGAAAAGAAAACTGAGATTAAATAAACACGTCGATTGACTCATGAATGCAACGGTGTCCTGTGGGTCCGCTTGACTTGGGGGCACATTCTCGGCATTAATGTTGACTTCGTTGTGTGATGCGGGTTGTCCTGCAACTTCCTGGTCGTCATGATCCATTGTGGGATTGTGTGTGTGTGTGTGTGTGCGTGTAGAGTAGAGGGGGGGGGGTAAACTTTAGCAGTCGCATTTACGCCTCTTTTATTTCTCCTTCTCCCGCTTCTTCTTTTGTTACCGTTGCCCACTCTCATTCACAAACACGTTTGCTTGCGTGCGTGTGTGCGTCAACTAGCAAGAGCGTCCAGCAGTGTCTGTTTTGTAGTTGTTTTTTTTTTTTGTAGGCAGTTCATCGTCCGCGTCCTGCGGTAGCCATTTTTATTGGTTGGCCCTTTTTGCCGCTTGTGTGGGTTGCCCTCGTGCGATATGCCGCTGCTCATCCCGTCTGCGCATGCGCAGCCAGCCCCGCCGCCCAACCAGGCGAAGTGCGAGTTGCTCGGGCGTCTCATGAGGCTGTACCGTGCGCTCTGCGTGCGTCACGACGAGGTGGGGCAGGAAATCATTCTTAATGACATTTTGGCCTTCCTTACACGCAACCACCAGCATGATATGGCGGAGAGTGTCATCGCCACCTGCGAGATCAGCCTGCCGCATCGCTCCAACAACCAGGCGGCGCGGTACTTTTACTACGTCGGTCTCACGCGCGCCCTTCGACTGGAGTACGTTGATGCGAATCAGTGCCTGCAGCAGGCGCTTCGCAAGGCTCCTGAGCGTGCATTCGGCTTTCGCGTCGCGGCGATCAAGCTTTCCCTCGTGGTCCAGTTACTGCTAGGCGAGATTCCGCCCCGCTCGGACTTTTTGCAGAAAGATATGCGGGATAGTCTCTCGCCGTACCTGCAACTTGCCTCTTGTGTGCGTTTTGGGCAGCTGAGCCGGTTCATGTCTATTCTGCAGCAGCACAAAAGCATATTTGAACACGACCGCACCTATTCCCTCATTTTGCGGGTACGGCAACATGTAATTAAGACAGGGCTGCGACGTATTTGTCACGCGTACAGCCGCATTAGCATACCTGATATCTGCTTCAAGCTTTCCATGGAAAACCCTGCGGATGCAGAGTACATTATTGCCAAGGCCATTCGCGACGGGGTCATCGACGCCGTCATTGACCACGAGAAGGGCCACCTCATCAGCAGCGACACCGTGGACGTGTACTCCACCTCTGAGCCGCTGCTGGCCTTGCAGCGTCGCATCCAGTTTCTCAACGTCACACACAATGACGCCAAGCGCTCGATGCGGTACACCGCAGCCGATCCCGAGCTTGAGGAGGAGCGGCGAAAGCTGGACCGCGAGGAGATGGACTCCGCCCTGCGGGCCGCCCTGGAGGAAGAAGAACTGGGCGGGGCCGATTTCGAGGATGGGCTGCCGTAGTCGGTTTCTGCGGGGCGCGTGAACGCGGTTCAGGTGCTTCACTGCGGTGCTGCTCAGCCGCCCCGTTCCCCTAATGCCCATGGGCGACGCTGAAGGCGGCACAAGAGAGCGGCGGTTGGCTTTCACCCGCGGCAGCGAGAAAAAGGGAAAAGGAAGAAGTTGGACGCAGAAAAAAAAGGAGAAGGAGAATACGCAGGGTAAAAAACTGCAGAAGCAAGAGGGCAACCAGAAGAAGTATATATGCCTGTATTTGTGTTGGTTTGCTTGTCTGCAGTTTTTCTTTTCTTTCTTTGGGTTCTTCCTTGCTGCACCGGGAGGGCCCTGTGACGTCCTCGCTGGCGCGTGCACGTGTCTCTCCGTTTGTCTGGTGGTATATTTTGTCGTGCATGCATGTTTTTTTCTTCTCATCCTCGGTTTGCTTGTGTTTCACACTCATCGCTCTTCCCTCGTGTGGAGTACACACACACTCACACACGCAGAGGGAGAGAGAGAGAGAGAGGGGATAGGGATAGGGAAAAGTGGGAAGTTGTTGGAAAGCAATGGATGCGAATCCAATGAGTGAGGGTGTTCAGCCGCAGCAGCCGCAGCCCGAGAGGCAAGAGGAGGGGAAGCAGGAGCAGGAGCTGGGCAGTAGCTCCGTAGCTCCGCCCACATCTGATGGCGCTCAGAATAGCACGCTGATATCACTTGCGCCGCCGATCCCTCTGCCCCCGCCGGCAGAGACGCTTGACGCCTCCACCGACAGACGCCGCTCACTTGCAGCGTCCGTTCTTTTGCGAAACACCGACGCGGACCTTGCCGCCTCGTGCCGCTCCTCAACTTACCCAAGGAACTCCAGACGCAGCAGTCTTCGCGTCAGGGGTGGCGTTGCAGAGGGTCTTGAGAGGGCGGTCGACATGGTTCAAACCTACCCGCTTATGCTTGTCGATGGTACTGCCTTTGAGAACCAAATCCTTCGGAGAAACTCCGGGGATAGTTCGCTGTTGAACTCCACAATTTCACTCATTTCGCCTTTAAACTTGGATGAGGCGGATGTGTCTTTCTCGGATTTGACGGATGTGCTGGGTCAGCTGCGTTCAAAGAGCAGCGTAGTTCCCTTCGCGGCGCGGCTAAAACGCGCATGCATGTGGAGCGTGATTGTTATTGCCGTACGGGCGCATCAGGCCTGGCGTGAGGCCTTTCGTCGGCAGCGCCTTCGTGCAACGCTTGAGTTTCTGCTGTTGCCTGTAATTTTGCGGAGGCGTGGAGAAAAGGAGGTGGGGAAGACATTTTTTCGTCGCTCGCAGTGCAAAGGGCCGGAGCCGCTACGTGACGACGACGGTCTAAAGCCACAAGGAAACTTTATCTGGGAAAACTGCGAGTTTTTCCGTTCTCTGGGGAACCCACGGTTCTGTGAGGAGGTTGCGGAGGTCGTTCTTCGCTACCGCCACCCCGCCGGAAACGCGATCGCCGCCGTCGGCGCGCCCTCGCAGGACGCGCTGCACATTCTCGTTTCCGGCAAGTGCGACGCCATCACCCCGCCCGGCGAGGCAGTTGGCACGGTGCGGCGCACGAGGCTCTCGGTGGGAGCTAGTTTTGGCGGTCTCTACGGCGGAAGGGAGGTGTACCGCAAGGTGTACAGGGCCATCTCGCAGTGCGTTGTCTGGGTGATCCCGCGCGACGACTTTGAGGCGCTCTTCTCCAGGTACGCCGACGAAGCCATGAAGCGCGTCTACCTAGGCGCGCTGAAGCAGCACCACATGGAGCACCTCTTGCGGAACTACCACGCCTCCGAGTGCATGACGCGTGTGCCGATCTACCGCGCCCTCGATCGGGATATTGGGGTGTACGCAAAGGACTTCACACCGTTAGTGCTAACAAAGGGCGACGTTCTCTTTGAGCAGGGCGAGCCGCCTGGCGACATCTACTGCCTTCTGGAGGGCCAGGTGCAGCGGCAGCAGCTGGGGGAGGACATGACGTATGAAAGTGGCACATCGCAAATTCTCTCTCCAAATGAATCGGAGAACAGCTTCTCCCTCAGCACACGCTTCGTGCTCCTGGGCGAGGAGCCGCACATTTTGCCGGCGCCGTTGCGCTACAAGTGCTCCGTCTTCAGCCGTGCCGCACTTTTCTTCAGGGTCAAAGGCGACCGCTTCGTGGACGCCCTGCTGGATGACGCCAAACTTTTTCTCCGCATCCGGGCCAATCTGAAGGCGCAGATACGCCGCTCGATGCGGCTCTCCCCAGAGGCCCTGGTCAGGGTGCCGCTGCTGCAGGAAATGTCGGGGGCGAACCTTCATAACATTGCGAACGCCGCCGAGGCCCGTGTGGTGGAGCGGTGTACCTCAATATGCGAGCCCGCGCAGGCCGTTCGGGAGATTTACCTGCTGACGGCGGGCGAGGTGCAGGATCCGCGGCAGCTCAACCGCGCACCTACCTTGCCAATGTCGCCCCCCGTCACGGAGGCGGAGGAGACGCCGGAAAACGCGCATCCAAAGGGAAAGAAGGAGCGGAACACCAAAAACGTCTTTGCAGGACACGAACGGGAAAAGGGAACGTCAAACATGCCACAAGCACACGAAACCGCGTTGGCAGGGCGGTATCATTACCAAAGTAACTCCAGATCGGCGTCTGACGGCTTGGAACCCGCGCAGCCCCGCTGGACTTTTTTCCGGGGCAGCAACCAGGGTGAATTCTTGAATGGCATTACGTACCCGGACGAACAGCAGGAACTTGCACCGCCGCTGCCGCCGAACCCCACAAAAAACTTTCTTTGCACCGTCGGTGGTGGATGGGAGGGACTACTTGTGGAGAAGTGGCCGAACGGGTGGGAGACGAGCACCACCGTAGAGCTTTGGGCCATACCAACCCTGCATATACGGACAGAGTTTAACTCTTTACCAAAGTCGATACAAAACTCGATTCTTTTGTGCGCCCGCACACTGCAGATGCAGGCTCTTGGTTTGTCCTCCATTGTGGTGGCAAAGCTGCCGCCCATGAGTGTCTTTGTGCCACCGGAAAAGCGCGTCAAAAACCCCAGCCTGGGGATTGAAAAGGGCCAAGCACGGGACAAGAGTGCCTCGTCCCTCCGACGGAAGCACGCCGGGAGTATCCAGTCGCATGAGCGCTCTACAGCAACGGGGAGCCGGCGCGGACGCGCCACTGCCGAGCTCTCGGGGTCGCATGGAAGTATACTAAGTGGGTCCTCGGTAGGCTTCTTGGCGAATGAAGAGATGAGCTTTTCAAGGAAAAAAGCTTTCCAGCAGCGCGTGCCGCTGCTCACTCCACTCACCACGTCCACTGCAACGAAAAGTCCATCCCCCGCAAGAAGGGGAAAGAATGTAAAAAGCGGCATCAAGTCCAAAGCCAAAGATGCAGCAGCTACTCTGAAGGTGGAGCCCACGGAGGCGCCAAAGCCTAAAGCGGGACCCCCGCCACTCCTCTTTCTTCGAAAGCTTGCCTCCAAGCTTGAGGAAAAGCCACCCATAATTACCTCCGAGATGTGTGCCTTGTACGCTGGGCGGGAGCCGCAGAAGGGCATCATTCGGCAACCGCAACCGATAGCAAGCAGAGTGGCAGGGGTAGCCAATAACGCCGTGATCTCTGCCGACCAGCAACCCAGCTGGCCAGTGGCGGCGGGGGCGAGGAGGCAGTGGTTCCACGTGGTGCCAAGCTTTGCGCCCCTTCCAGGCACCGTCAATAATAATAACTATATCACCAGTGCGCCTAACCTCTTGCCGAACACAGCACTGATGGTAAAGCGCGAGAAGGGGTACGGTGAGGTGCTAGCCTCGCAAGCAAACTTCTTTGCGTCTCTGGCACAGACCAGGCGAGCCCAGGCGACGGGGTATGAATCGGCCTCAGCGTTTTCCCCCGGTGAACCAAAAAGTTTTCCTTCTCCAACAAGATCAGCTTCGCCGAGGTTGATGGGTCGACCCGTTCCTGGGCGATACGCGTATCGTTTGTAACGGAGCACACGCACAAAAAAAAAGGAGAAAAAAAAACCGATGAAGCAAGGAACGCCCAACGCCGTCTACACACGCGTGTAGAAGAAGTTATCGCATGTTGCTCCTCAGAGTTGATTGCAGGGCTGAAGCGCAAGACTGTGTGTGTGAGAAAGAGATGGCAAGAGAAGGCTGCGGATGGAAAAAGGTGTTCGGGATGCAAATGGAGGGGAAAAACAAAGAAACGAAGAGGTAATGTACCGCTATGTACAGGGGAAGCTCCCCCTATCTGTATTTGTATATAACTCAGGAGTCTACGGTATTTAACCCCATTTTTTTTGTTTTTGTAGTCGTCGTCGTTTTGGTTTTTCCTTTTATTACCTATACCCCTTCCGTTTTCTCACGGGTGATCGGTCTTCGCATGTATGTATTTTTTCCGGATTTCAACCCCCTACGCACAGTGAGAGGGGGACACACACACGCGCACACGCACACCTCCCTGTTTGTACAATGATTATTATTTTTTTGTTGTTGTTGTTGTTTTTTTTCTGTTTGTTTCGTTTGAGTTATGTTCTTCTTCTTTTTCTTTTCTCTCGTTTGACTGTGCCTTCACCGCCTTGTTGCTGCCACGCAAATACCTCTTCCAACACCCCTATTCACCATTTCCCACAACCCACTGAGTGCCTCTGTAATCAACCGCGCCTCATCCTCATCTGCTGCAGGCAGGACGTCCCCGGGCTTCCATGGCGGAGAAAAACTGGGCCTTGGGCGAAAATGGGGCCAAGGTGGTAGAGGTATCACACGAGGCGGCCCATGTGGCGAGTGCCGCCTCCAACCTGCTTGTCGAGCGCGAGGATCTGCTCTGGATCACCTCCGACGCGCCACAGCACGTGACGCTGAAACTGGCGGAGTCCCACCCGCCCCTGCGGTACGTCGGCTGGCACGTCTGGCACGACTACCTCACCAACCCGAAGACGGTGGAGGTGGCGTCGGGGGAGTCCGTCGACGACATGGTGGCGCAGCTGGTGTGCCAGGCCGTCTCCGGGGCCGGAACGCAGGTGTGGAAGTTGCCGAATGCGATTCCCCCCAACCACTTGTTTGTTCGCGTCAAGATATTGGAGACCTTTAGTCCGGGGCCAACGTACATGAACAACGTCGTTCTCTTCGCCAACGACCCCGGGGCCCGGTTTCGCGGGGCCCGCACCGCGGAGTTGACGGTCCCCAAACAAGCAGGAGCCTCCGCGGCGCGGATGAGTGTGCTGCTCAAGGAGCTGGATGAAGACATCCGGGCACTGCACCCCATAAAGACGGTCTCGCCCAAGAAAAATATGTTACTATACGTTCCACAGGAGCCCATGGCGGCGTTTCCGCACGAGTACGCCGAGGAAGAGTCCGCGTCGCCGAACCTACGTGGTCCCGCAGAGCGGCAGGGAAGTAACTATATGAATAGAGGTCCCCAATACGCCGTTGCAGGGGAGCGATTAGAAGGTGTAACGCCGGCACATGTGGCCCCAGCTGCTGGTACCGTAGAAGTTTCGCGCGGGTTCAACGAACGCCTATGTGCCCTGGAGCAGGCCGTCGCTTCCCTCACGCAGAGCATGAACCACCAACGAGAAGATTTGACCATGATTAAGCGATTACTTCTTCAACAGGCTTCTGAGCGACGCCGCGAATTAGAGCAGAGACTTACTGCACAACAGGCCTCATCGGCCCAGCAGCAACTACAACTGCAGCAACATGAGAAGCCACACCGAGTTTCCCGCCACCAGGTGTCCGTGGACTTTCCAGAAGACGCCCTCCGATCTTTTGTAGAGGCAGTTGTGGCACCAAAACTGCACAAACACACGAAGCGCACTGAGGCGCAAACTATAGCTAAACTAGATGAGTTCTTGAAGGATATCGTTGCAGAGATAACCCTGGCGGTGGACGATCGTGTTCGGTTTCATCAACAAGCCAGTTTAAACAATACTGGGTTATTGCCGGATATGGCGCCGCACAACTCTGAAAGCCGTAGGGTAGAATCCACTAATGCCCCGCCATGTCTTATGAAAGCGCGTGAGCGCTCGAGTGAGGTGGATTGCCGTGCCGCTCAGCCCGCACCTGCCACGGTTCCTCCTCGCCCGCTAGCATCATCTGCAGCGACACCGCCTGAGAGCAGTGTAAGTCGCCGTCAGGGCAAGGGTGCTGGAAGCGCTCCTGTATCAATTATCCGTGATGGTTCCTTGGAACCTGATTTGAGCTTCTTTAGAGGTTCAGGAGAAAACCGCCGCTGAGATGTATAAGACGTGCTATTTATATTTCTCGCGGGTTCAATCGGAAGGTGATGCTTCTGGCGCGCTGCGCCCTGTTAACTCTGCAGGGAAACTACTCTGCACCGGATTGGCGCGCGGTGGGTTTTGTCAAGCTGCATATCCATTGATGCATATAGAATTGCCACCCGAGTCGTATTTGGGCTGGCGATGTTTTATTCGTCTCCCACCCTGTTTTTTGCCTTTAAAGAGCGAGCTAATTTAAAAAAAGAAAAACGCGGGGTTAAAAAAAAACTCGGTCTTTTTTCTATATATATTCTTTCACCTAGTTGCCGTTTCTTCTGATCGGTGTGCATGCATGCATGTGTGTGTGTGTGTGTGTGTGTGTGACGATGTTTACGTTTCTTGCTGGCGTGCTTTTACCAGAGTTCCGCGTCGTGTCGACCCCAGGACGCGCAATTTATATATGACGTACTCCCTGTAGTTATATGTTTCTGTTTGTATTTGCGTGTCCTTTCCTTTATCTCTCTCTCTCTCTCTCTTTGTCTGTCTGCCTCTTTTATGGATTCGAGCGTTATTTCTACTTCCTTGGCTTTTTTTTTTCAGGGTGGCTGCGTTCACTGCAGTTCCACGGCGAGTGTGAAGTGGTAGGAGTCCTGAGCGTCGTTTGCACGGTGGCGGCGGCGGCGGCGATGCAGTCGCGGCGAAATTCCATGATGTCGCGCGTGTGCCGAAAGTACGCACGTGTGCCGGGGCAACACGGCGACGGCAACGCCCCGGCATTTTACCCCATCGCCATCAACCCTGGCTGGTGGGGGCAGCCGTTTGCGAAGGTGAAGGACGGGAATAGTCAGGTCCTCTTCATGTACGGGCTCCTCTTCCCCATCTCGCTCTATTGGCTCTTTGACGTCACCATTGGCCAGCGCACACGTGTGGGGAACGTGGGCAAGCGGGCCCTGTACTCGAACACGTTCTTTAGACAGCTCGACCTCGACGACCCGGACCACGCGATCAAGTACGAGAAGATGCGTGAGGAGGTGGCGGACAATAAGTTGGAGGTTCGCTGGGGCGGGTCCAACTTCCTCGCAAGCTACCTCTGGGAGCCGGGGGATCCGCAGCCGGATATTCGCCGCCGAACTCCCCCGGAGCATCATCACTAGCCCTCTTGCATGCCGCACGCCCGCTACCGGCGCCATGCGAGGAATGTGTAGAATTCAGGGAACAACAAAAAGGGGGTACGTATTGGATTGAACAGAGGCTGACAATTAAAAAGGAAAACGAAAAAAAAAAAATGTTATTGGGGTTTCCGAAGATTTTCCCTATGAAGGGACATAGAGTTGAGGTGAGTGGGCGTCAGGGTGCTTTCGCAGAGGACCGTAGTCCGTCCCCGTGTGCGTCTGCGCGTGAGTGTGTGGAGCGCAGGGGGTCGACACCATGACGCTGCGGAACAGGTCTCGCACATGGCAGCGGCGTTGGCATCGTGGGAATAGTACGAAAACAATTTTTTTCTCTTTTTTTTTTAAGGAGGGAGGGGGTGGAGGGGAGTAGTCAAATTTCCTCCACGCTCACAGGAGGCGAGGAATTGCGTGTATTGATGTAAAAAGGGCGAATAGGAAAAGGGGTACGCAGTTGGGGTGAATGAATGTGAGCAAGAGAGAGAGAGAGCGAGAGTGCGGGCGTGAGTGTGTGTAGTTCTTGCATCAGCCGGCGAAGGAGAGTTGCACCTCAGAAAGAACTTTGCAAACTATTGTGGCTTATTAGTGGCTTTAGGTAAATTAACGTGTGACAAGGAAAAGAAATAGCCGGGAGTTTGCGGGTAGTAGCTGTGCGGCTGTGGCTGTATCCTTGTTGTGTAAACGAGTCGGTCTGTTTTTTTGTACTTTTTTAGTTGCTTTATTTTCCTGCCCATTAGTGAAGGTGAGGGCAATAGCTGCTCCGCCGCCGCCAGAGCACCACTCACTGCCGTCTGTGTGGTCAGGGTCTGTTTCTGCTGTTAGCTCCGTCTTTCGCGCTGAGGAGAATGCGCGGCACCACGTGTGTGCTGCTGTTATGCGTGACATGCATTTACTGGGTGCTGGCTGTGTTGATTCTCCTGCTGCGCGTCGTGGATCCGCACATGCGCGGCTTGGTACGCTACGGTGGTCGACATGGAAAGGGCTCAACCGCCGCCGATGGTGATAATAATAATAATATCGCTGCAGCTGGGAAGCGTGCGGGCGTGCATGTTGTTTGCAAGGACAGGGTAAGCCCCACGGAGCACAGAGGGTGGCTCTGGAACGGCGTGACGGTTGCTGTCCGTGCGCTGGAGGGTTCCATGTTGTGTCGTGTGCGTGTAGGTCGCAAGTGCGGTTTTTGTGCCTTTTACTTGACGGGTATCGTCTCTGCCTTCCTGCTATGGCAGACGTGGGCTTCGTCGCGTGTTGCCGCAAGCTGTTACGAGTCGCTGCCGCTGGCGGCATTCTTTATTCATTGTGCGGTGCGCCTGTGGGAGTGTCTCCAGGTGCATCGCTTTCGAGGTGGACCGCAGGATACGGTGACGTTGTTTGCCGCACTCGCGGGGTGCTCCTTTTACGTATTCGCGGTTATCTCTAGTAGCCCCGTTATCTGCAGCGTCGCCCGCGCGGTAGCCGAGAAGCCTGCCGCTTCCCGCGTCTTGGGAAGTGTTGCAGGGAGTCGTTCCTTTCCTGTTGTGCCAGTAACGACGGTGGGTGCCTTTCTTTTGCACTTGCTCCTGCAGAGGCTGCAGGGGCTGCATCACGGCATCTTGGCAAGGCTACGGGGTGCACCGAGGGCTTCGTCTGCTTCGTTCGAAGCGCCCATCTCGGGTAGGAAGCGACACGCCGATGAGGTGTGTTCCGGTGTTGAGGCATCCGCCGCGGCATCTGGCTCCTTCTACCGTTTCCCCAATGCATGTCTGTTTGCCTACGTGCTGGAGCCGCACTATGCCTGTGAGATTCTAATGTACGTTGTAAATGCTGTTAGCCTGTGGACATTGACCTCCCACGATGCCGCATCGATGCTGGAGGTGTGGCGCTCGAAAGGAGCCTACGGCACGCTGCTGCTGGCGGCAAGTTATGCGACCCCACTGGGGGTTTTGTTGTTTTCACTGTTTAATCTTGCCATGACGGCCTCCGAGCACCGTCTGTTTTGGAACCAGTTGAATGCGAGGCGGGAGCGCAAGGAATCGGTTCCGCCTTGGAATCTCTTTTACCGTGTCTGGTAGCAGCAAAATGGCTGCGGGGGGCGCTGTGCGACTTGACCTGAGTGGAGGCGTAGTGCTTCTTTTGCATTATTCCTCTTCCGTCGTCTTCCTCGCCGTTGAGGTTCGTTGTGGCTGTTTGTTGTGGTCTTTTTTTGTTTCGTTTTGTTTTGGTTTTTGTTTTCATTCTTTGCATGGCTGCGCTGACGTGTGAACGTGACCCCGGCTACCCTCTTGCCTTTCCTTTTTATTTGTTTGTTTGTTTGTTTGTTGTTGTTGTTTTGCTGCCCCGCACGTGTGCGTGTGCGACTGGCGTGTAGACCTCACGGAGTGTGCCGGATGCGGGATGCCGCCTGTGAACTCGGGGTACACCTTCGAGGACTTCCTCAAGCGCCTGGAGCGCAGCCCCGTCACACACATGTCGCCGCTCTACCACGAACACCGGGAGCTCTTCGTGCGTCGCCCCGATATGTTTTCGCGCGCCGTCGGCTCCATCACGTGGGAAAAGGGGTGTGCGCTGCTTGACGCGGCGTACCACGCGCAGCCCATCGCCCTCGTCACCTACCGTGCGCTGCTGGCGCGGATGCTGCTGCACAACCAGTACGTGCGGCGCCGCGGCTCTGGGAACCTGGTGCCCTGGAGCGCCGCCCTGCGAACGTACTCCGAGGCGATTCTGGCACACGGCAACGCGGTTCCGACGCGGATGACGATCTCCGCGCTTCGCCTCTTGGCCCCGCAGCGTCAGTGGGCGGCCGCCGTCGCACTGCTTAAGCTCAGCCAGGCCAACGAGAAGCTGACGATCCCTATGCTCGTCGACGCGGCCGGCTGCTGTGCAACTCCCTCGGCGTGGCAGACGGCCATGGCGCTGCTGGGTCACGTGCACGCGCAGGCGCCTAACCTACTGCCCGACTGCATTCAAAGTCTCCGGCCCGTGGGGACGGATGCCGCGACGGTGAGCGCCGCCGCGAATGCGCTGATATCTGACCGTGCAGGTCCAACCCCCGAGCAGAAGCGGGTGCTTGCGGTTCTAAGTGACGTGGTGGCCGCGGTGCCGTGGCAGACGGCCGTGTCCAACGAAATGTGTACGTCGCATCTCACGCACCTGGTGGCAAGCACGACGTACACAACGCAGGAGAAAACCGAGGCGCTTCTCTCCGCGACGCGGCAGCTTCCGTGCGAAGCGTTCATGCAGCTCATGATGGCCCACGACGCGCCCGCGCTGGCGTCTTCAAGCGGCGGCAGCACACCACCGACACCGACACCGACACCGACAACGGCTACGGTGGGGGAGCAACCACGAAAGGCGCTGGAGCTTTCACCGCTGAACTCGCCTGTTGTCAGAGAGAGCTTGCAGTTGCTTGCCAAGGCACCCGAGACGGCGGTTCCTTTTCTTGCCACCATCATCGGCAAACTTCCCTCGGCGAAGACAGCGACAAGGTTTCTGAGCGAGGCGGCCACCATGTACCGTGACACCCTCGCCACTGCAATGTTGCGCCATCCACTCGTTGTCTCGGCTCTGCTGCGGAAGTGTTCAGAGGAGGCGGAGTGGCGCCTCGCCTCTTCGGTGCTGCTTTCCATGTCGCCGATCCCGCTGCCTTGTGAGGTGGCCAGTGCACTCGTATTGCAGATGCGGGAGGCGCGGCAGCCCTCTTTGGTTGTAGACATTCTCCAGAAGTCTTTTGTGCCGGCCAAAGTTGCCCTGACGCCGCAGGCCATGGAGGCGGCGCTGGTGTGTGTCTTGGCACACAATCGTGCCATTTCCGCGTCAGACGCGCGCCGAACGCCAGAGACGCTGAAGAGGAAGCAGATGTCACAGGTCCACTGGCTCTCCGCACTGAGCTGGGCGACGGATTTGGTGCAGGACGAGGCGGAAGGGCGTATCTTGCAAACGGGCTCTGCCGCTTCGTCCGGTGCTGTGAGCTACTCTCCCCCCAAGCTCGTCCCACGCCAGAAGCCCCTGTCGCCGCGTATGCTCAGCCTTCTTATTCACATATGCGTCGGCGCTGGTAACCCCCAGGGAGCTTTGCATGCGATGGGCTACGCCCGCGCCGTCGATAAGACCGAGCTGGCGCAGTCCGAGGCGATTCGCGCCCTTCTCTACTGCATGATGTATGACCGCCCATACGAGGCCGAGGCCATTCTGAAGGAGGCAGAGAAAAAACACGGGAAGGAGCAGGCACAATATCTTGAGCGGTTACTGGTGGCCGTTCAAGAGGCAAAGCAGGAGGAGTCGGGCGCCCCTGAGCCCTAATTCTGCCTTTCCGATTGGCCCTAAAGCCACTGGCAGTCACCTGAGAGGGAAGGAGAAACTACCATCGCTGCGTGATGAAATGCGTGCGTGTGGGTGGAGTAAGCGCGGGAGAGGGAGGAGGTGGCGGTGGTGGTGAGGGTGAGGGTGAGGGTGCGTTTTCATTGCATCTTCGCATGCGCCGCTTCTTGGGAAGCGAGGGTTATTTTGGGCACTGCCTGCGGTTGCTGCTGTGCTTATTGTCGTTGTAAGGAATGGAAACCAACTGCACTCTTCCTTAACGAACTCTACGTTTACCTCTCCAGCCGCCTCTCTCTCCCGCTTGTCATCTCCCTGTGTGTGCCTGTCTGCATCATTGCCGCACATGACGCCGCTTTTTCTCGCCTTTGCCTTGCCGCGGTTGCGAGAGGGAGCGAGGAGGAGAAAGCGAGCACTCCTTTATAAGGAGAGGTCTTTCTTTTTCTTTTTCTTTTTTTTTTGCTTTTTGCTTTTTGCGTGGCAGCAGAAATCGCTGTTGGCATTCGGTGAGGGAAAAGGAACTAGCGGGGCAGCCCGCATACACCGCACACAAATACACACACACACACACGCGCACGCACGCACGCCCCTTGTAGTCACCGAAGAAGCGGGGGTGGGGAAAAGGGAGGAAGGACGGGGGAAAAAAAACAACAATAATAAAAATAGAAACAAAGAAAAAGCCGACGCGAAAAAAGCGACGACGGGCACTGCGATGGGCACGGAGCCGGTCTTGCAGCCCCGGAGCCCCATCAGTAACGAGGAGAAGTGGGAACACTGCATGGAGATCTTCATTCGCAAAACCACCCTGGGCCTTGCCGTTGGTGTGTTGCCGGCACTTCTCATGTCGCGCTCTGCTGTGGCGCGTTCCTCTATCATCCTGTTCTCCGCCGGCGTTGGCGCCGGCATCGCGTACGGCGAGGCACGCTACCTCTTCGACCACAACGTTGTGTTCGACCGCCGCCACATAGTCCAGATAGAACTCTTTACCCCGAAGAAGTAGGAGGCGGTAGCGACGGAGGCGCACCGCTCTGAGTCCATTGTTGTCTGCCCGGGGGTGTGGAGCAGAAAGCGCCCCCGCCGCCGCCGCACACACACGCCCAGGCGGAAGGGGATGAAAGTTTTGAAAAGAAAAAGGAAAAAAAAGCAAGCGGAAGAAGACAGTGGCATGAGCACACAGGGGACTGTCTTCGCTTTCCCTACTCCCCTTCCGAATCTGTTGCGTACACGAAGTACGAGAAGGCATCTTCCTTTTTTTTTTCCCCACCCCTTCTTCTTTGCGCGGGCCGCGCCGACAGGATGGTGTTCCCCGAAGCATTTAGCGGTGATCCTATCGTTATCGATGAGCACTGCGCCATCGCCTTTGTGCCGCAGTCGCGGGGGTATTTCCTTGCAGTTGCCTGCAGCACCTCGCAGAGACGCGTGAAAGTGCGCCTGGACCTAACGTGCTCCACGCGGTACTGTGTCTTCGTGCCGGTGGTCGGGGTCGTTCACGTAGGACCGATGGTGGTTGAAGTCACCATCGCACCGTATCGAGTGCGCAACGTTGGGTTGGTGGGCCCGGAGAAGGGCGCACCGCCACTGCCGCTTGCGCAGCTATTAGTGTGCTTGCATTACGACGTGCATGTTTTTCTTGAGGAGGAGACGGGCATTATGGTGTCTGCGACTAGGTGGAGGAAGGGCACGAGGGAGACGTGCCCAGCGCCCACGCCCTCGACGCTGCTGCCGGCAACCTTGGCGAATGCGTGGCCCCCTTGGCTGTCGCACCTGCGGGTGCATGACTTCACGGCGTGGAAACGCGATGAGAAGTTGGATGCCCAAGCTGACGAGGGAGGCGAAGCGGACAAGGTGCTGGTCCAGGTCGATGTGGTCGCCGACGGCGCGGCGTACCTTCTCAGTGCTGTAAACAAAGGGCGTACGCCGCGCCGCGTCCTGTACACGCCTCCGTGTGAATTATGTGGTTCACCGTCTGTTTGCTTTGTGCCAATGGACGGCCATGAATGCGAGGACGCCGCCGCGATTACGGGGTATGTGCCTGGTGGGGGCGATGTTGCCCTCGGGTGGGTGGTAACGGTGGATGCGGATACACCACCCAGCTGCGATCAACTATTCCCTTCGCAGGCCTTTACTGCCGCCGCCTGCAATGCTGCTTCGACGGAAGTACTGCAGCTTCAGGGTGAGAAGGACGCTGCGCCGATCAAGTCAACTCCCACAAAGCGACCTAAGTTTGTGTGCAGTAGAACATTTCTGCACTCTCAGCGGAGGTCCGGCTCTGGAGGCGCTAAGGGCGGTGCTCCGTGGGGTCCCCCGTCTCTCGCGTGCTCGAGGCGTGTTACCGTTGGTGGCTTCGCCCCGCGGGAATGCTCGCGGTCTCCCACGAACGCATGTGCGTCAACGACCACAACGGGAAATGCAGCCCAAGCAAAGGAGAGATCCACATTCATGCCTTCACGGAAGAAAGCTGACCGGAGTGTTTCGAAGAGGCATCAGATTTTACTCATAGGCAGCATGCCTGGTAGTGCGGTGCAGACGCCGGAGCGGAGGGAGGTGTCGGGGCTGCCTGCTGCTCAACGGCGGGAGGCGTCATGTGGGGAGAACGGGACGCCCGTTGAACAAAAGAAAGAGGCAGGAAAGGCGTCTCATTTATCAACCGAGCATGGAAGGCGCACGTGCGCTATCGACGCAACTTATGTGCCCCATTTGCGGGAAGGAGGGGCAAATCTTCTTTCTGAGGTTGCAACACCGACTGCGGCAGAAATTGAACGCCGCACAGTGTCATTGAGGGTGACGCACGCCTGCCGGGAAGAAGTTTCCGAAGACAAGGAGGAGAAAACGACATGCGTGAGTCACGCACTGCGGGAACTGGACTGCGAGGAGGCACTGAGGAGGATTGCTGTAGAGATGGCAGAGGCGACGGCGTGGAAAGTTCGCCTGCTGGAGTGGCAGCAGCCGCCCTGCCTCATTTGCGCCAACCCCGTCCCACCCTGGGCGCTCTTCGTGGAGGAGCCCTCAAGCGGCGAGAGGGTCCACTTCCTGTGCTACGCAGAGATGCGGCAGCCACTGCAGCAGCAACAAACACCGCATCACTCTAACGATGGAACGCATTGCCCGTCTGAAGTAATGGCTGGACGAGAGTATTCCGTGGAAGGTCTTCTCTGATGCGTCTCATCTGGAGCTTGACGCGTGCCTGAGTGCATAAAACAAAAGCAAACATTTCACTGTTTTCGTCAGCCTGTCATATATACATATATATATATATATATATATACTTTTTTGTTTTATTCTTGTTCCTCCTGTGTTACTAGTTTTCGCTTTGTGTGTGTAGTGGGTGGTTTCCCTTGTGGTGGTGATGGTGGTTGTGCCTCCTCGTGGCCGCGTGGTTGATCGCGGCGTATCGTTTTATTCGGGGAGGGGGAGCCCCTGCACGCACATACACACAGCGGCTACCCGCCGCTTACGTGTGTGGCACCCATGCAATGTGCTGCTGTCTGCGCTGCTAGTACCCCGTTGCGTCTTTATTTGCCGTTTCGCGCTATTCTGCTTTCTCTCCGCTTCCGACACGCGGTGGTAGTGTGGTGCAGCTGCTTCTGAGGCTCTTGTGGAAGGAGACAAATTTGGCAAGGGAAGAGCACTGGGGACACAGACACACACACACACACACACACTCTCTCAAACACGCGAATAGAAGAGGAAAAAAGCAAAACAGGGCCTGCCGTGTGCACTTCTTCGACGGTCAGGAACGATGTCAATTCCTCATGGTATGCTGGTTTATAACAATGACATCACGGCCGATAGCTTGGTAGACACGAAGGGCACGCGCAAGATAACTGAGGAAATCTCAAGCAAGATGCCGAATTCCTCACTGTTTAAACTGGAGAAGGAGGATCACACGTTAGCCAACCTTCTCCGCATGAAGCTGCATGAGGATGCGCTGGTACATATTGCGGGATACCGTGTGCCTCACCCGACGCAGCACCGCGTGGAGCTTCGCGTGCAAACTTCGTCAGATGGCTCAGGTCGTCCTATTCCTTCACCGAAGGATGCCTTGTTGGAGGCGATTGATGCGTGCATGCGGGACCTTCAAAGCTTTGAAGAACAACTTCGCTGGGAAGCTCAGTCAAAGGGTCTGCAGGCGGAGTAAAACTTATTGCTTCTTAACTTGGCGTGCATTTCTATGTTTATTATCTTATTTTTGTTATTTGCTTCTCATTGCATTGCCTTTTGTACTTATGAATTCTGCTGCTGCCCTTTGCTGTCTATTGGTCTCCTTTTTATTATTACTATTTTTTTCTTTTTCTTTTAAAAAATTCTACCTTTTCCCGCCTTGCTCTTGGGAGGCGGGATTTTTATTGATTGCTCTGCGTTGAGTCAAGTATGAACGCTGGAGGAGAAAGCGAAACGTGCGCCGAGGCAGCGGCAGCGCCCCAAGCGGCGCAACCCCGTGTGGCGAGACGAGCGCGTGCAGGTGGCCCTCCGACTGGGCGCACTTCGGTATTGATGACGAATCCAATGAGCATTGCCTTGATGACTGTGTGGGCCTTTTCCTGCGAAGGGGCGCTGCTGCTCAACATATTGGCCGACGTCTTCCAGAGTCGGGCTCCTGCGTTCCCGCTGGTGCCCACCATCACTACAAGCATTGGGCTAAATGTACTGTGCGCCGTCCTCACCGTCTTCCTTGGGCGACTGTCTTTCCGGGGATTTAACTTTTACCAGCCCTTTGCCGGGGGACAGTCCTTTGTGGTGATGCAGGGGTTTGGATATTGCATACTGGTCGTCACAAGCATCCTTCTGTTTGTGTATGTGGAGCAGATTAGAATTCCCTTAGCCGTCTACCGTTATGGAATGTTGACCGTCCTCGGTTGTTTTAGTGCGTTAGCGGGCATTACACTGATGACGTCCTTGTTGTTCTTTGTCCCGGCACGCCATAGAGGAGGGCGTAGTGCAAAACGCTCTGTGCCAACCCATGAGGAGGCCATCTGGTGGCGCGACCTCTCCGCCTCCCCAAATGGTGAGATTGGAATCATTGTCTCCTTTTGCGTCGCACTTCTTCTGTGCGCTTCGTTTGCGGAGTATTACCCAGGCATGCGTCGTATCAGCGCTGTCGTTACCGCTGTGTTGTCGTCCATCGGCCTCTTTATTACCCACGTGATTGTCGGTTATACGTACACCCCCGGTTACCGTCTTTTTATGCCGAATGCGGGTACACCTAGAATGAGTTTGATGCAGGCATTTGGTTGGTTTCTCGCGGCTGCAAGCTTACATTTAGATATGATTCTCTATAAGGCAGGCCCTGGGGCGTCGTCGTCACTGCATATCTTGGCTGGGTTAAGCTCAGTCATTAGCCTAAGCACGCTGCTGTTGTTTATACGTCTGCACCGATTTCCAGCCTCCACACAAAGTGGAATGTCTTTGGTTGGTGAATACGGTCCCATGGTTTTGACGCTGACGAGTGTCATTCACGTCGCCGTGGTGTGGGGTTTGGCCCTCATTCTTTCCTCCAACGCCTACAGTGAGGAGCCGCAGCTGCGTCAAGGGCTTGTGCTTTGTCAGACCCTCTCCTCGCTGCTTACCTTTGCACTCCCGCCCTGCACACATCTCTTGGGACGCATCGCATTTGGCAGGGAGTACGAGGTGTGGATGCCGTTCAAGGGACCACTAGAGTTTGTGGTGCTGCAAAGTGCCGGTTGGACGTGTTTTGGGGTTGCCATTTTCTTTGCGACGCTGCAAATTACAGAAAACCTTCATTTTCGCTTCGTCATCGTTGAGTCCTCGCTTACGGCGCTTTCACAAGGGTTTATCCATGCCTCGCTGCACCTGTTTGACGAAGGGCGTAAGGGCGCCAAGCCGAGGCCGGGGAACTCGCCAAATGCCTCGTCCGACAGCGGGGATGTGGTTGCCGACGCCAACGGCATGGAGGACGAGGAGCCCTCGCTGTATGAGGTAGGCGGGTCACTCGTCACAACGGTGCTGAATGGGGAGATGCTGACTTCCATTCTACTTTGTACGATTGGGCTCATTCTCCGGGTCGTGGCCGACGTCGCAGAGGAAAGTGGAAACGCCTTTGACGAGTTGATGTGTATTCCGACAAAGTCGCTGCTCAAGTTGTCGGTCATCATCTCCATTCTTGTCGTGCCCATCGCCCATCTTTCTATGCGAGAGCGCATTTCCGTGTGGCGTCCGTTCGTGGGCTGCGGCGGCTACGTGGCGATGCAGTCGATTGGCTGGTCAATCTACGCGGTTAATCTCTTCATTTTCGTTGCCAACGGCCTCAGCGAGAAGCGGCAGAGTCTGCTGCCGCCTGTCAAGGGGGAGGACCACATGTTCCTGGGATACACCATGGAGGGGCTGATTGCGACAATCCCGCTTGCCTGCATCATTATCGGTGCCTTTTTTGAGACACAGGAGCAAAGCTGTAAGAAAGGGATTCAGGAACGCAAAAAACAGGAGGTGCTTGAACTTTTTCGCGTTCTGCACCGTGCGATCCCAGACGAGGAGGAGTTGTGCCATGCTGAGGCACTATTGCGGGCCATTGCGGGTCCACGATGGATGGAGCCGCCCGCCACGGACGGGGCACGACTGATTCGAGAGGCAGAGGAGACGGCGCATGCAAGGCAGGAGGCAGCCACCCACATTGTGACGATTCTGAGCGTTGCGAGTGCACTGGCGTTTATTTCTGCCGCCTTTTTAGCAGAAAGTCAGCCCGTCTTTACCCTCGTTTTTGGTGCTGCCGGGATAACGGTGACAACGATTTCTTGCTTTTCTGTGCATTATGTCTACGGCACATTCCTGCACCGTGCATCGGGTCAATATTCATTTTTTATGCCTTTTTCAGGTGGTCCAACGTTTGTGACGCTGCAGGCGGTTGGCTGGGGCTTCTACACCGTGTCCGCCTTGTTGATCGCCCTCAGCTGCGCGGAGTGTCGCGGCTCCGCGATTGTGTTTGTCACCACCGGCGTCTTTAGCGTCAGTGCACAGTACTGCATTCTAAATTCTGTGCCACGGTTTGACCCAACCCCGCGTCCCACCTCCGTGCTGGAGCTTAACGCTGAAGGCATTATTGCCGTGCTGGCCTTAATCGGCTCCTTTGCCTTCGCGATGGTGTACGACCTGTACACACAGGGCCGTGTCTCTGGAATGGCATCGTCGCTGCTTCCCATCACCGTTTCCGCCGTCTCCACCTGCTTTGCTGTTCCACTGGGTCTGGTGTCGCTCAAACGCAACGCAGCCAGGTGTTCCAATTCGGCTTTTGCCCTCTTTGACAATTCCCTCGAATCCACCGAGAGTGACGATGAGGCCGATAGCACGCCGTCGCTGTCACGGACGCCACTCCCTTCTTTGATTCCTGGTGCTGCGAATTCACCGAGAGTTGCTGCTTCGGCTACGTCGTTCACTGACACGATGCATCGTCGGCAAGTAAGCGAGCTGAGTATTGAGAGCGGCAGCGGCTACCTTTCACGGGCCTTAACCCCGGCGCCGGGTGATTTGGTGCAAGCTTCTCAGGGGCGTCAAAGGAGTGGCCTGCGTGATTCGGTATACATGACATGCTTTATGGTGGCCACCTCTTCTGCGATTCTGGCATCAACCCTCATTTCATTTGCTCTTATCTACGTTGTTTACTGTCATGCGTACAGTGGCGTGGAGGCGGTTGCCGCAGCCTCTGCGTCTCTTCGTTACTTATTAATTGGCTTTGGGTTAGCTGTACTCGTTCCAATTTTTGCGCCTGGAAAAAGTCCAGGTCCACGTAAGAGTCTATGGCGCCGCGTTTATAACGCACTCTGCTGTTACTTCATATATTCCATTCCAACAATCGTGGTGGTGGGTTCGCTGGGGCTTCCGTTGGTGGTAAAGACATCTGGGGCGTACGCTTTTGCCATTAGCATGCTTGTCGTGTCGTGTTTCTCAACAATTCCACATATTCACCTTATTTGCATGCTGGTGAATGTTTCCCTCCTTGGCTACTTTTGGCACCATCATATTTACACGTGTTTACTGGTGGGGTCGGCGGCGTTTACGCCGTGGAAGTTTGTCACGGACACCCTATTGACGGTCTTTTGGCCGTTGTACTTTCGCCGCCTCCTTGACCAGCCGCAGGTTACGGGGCGCCTGCACAGCCCCAGGGTGAAGCGTTTTTGGGCTCGCTGGGTGTACTCCGCCGTGGCGGACTACTTTAGCCTTCGCGTCATCGTTGACGGGAGGGAGTCGCGACGAGGCGAGAGTCCGCACCCCGCACGGGGCGATTGCGTCGACCTGAGTAACCCGGAAAACAAGTACTTATTCTCTTTCCACCCGCATGGCGTCTTCCCTGGGACGGTGATGTGGGCGCCAAACACGCGTCAGTGGGAGAAGGCCGTGGGCTGCAACACGGAGAAGTTTATCTCGGTGCATTGCGCCGACGTCGTTTTTGCAGTTCCCTTGATGCGGGACTTCGTGCTCTCCATGGGAGGTATGACGGTGGCGCGTCGGGGCATTGAGCATAGCCTTCTGTCTGGCAACAGCCCGATTGTGGTGACAGGGGGACAGGCGGAGATGCTCTACACCAAATACAGCCGCACAGAGATGCATCTGGTGACGCACCACAGTGGATTCGTGCGCATGGCAATGACGCATCGGGTGCCACTTGTGCCCATTCTCAGCTTTGCAGAGAATAATATTTTGAGCAACGTAAGCTGCTTCGCCCTGCAGCGATACACTACGGAAAAGGTGGGGTTTCCGTTCCCAACTGTGCCCTACGGAAGATGGTATCTGCCACTGCCCAACATGCAACCTCTCACGGTCGTAGTGGGTCGACCAATTTTGCCTGAGCCCGGCCTGGACGTCCCGGAGAACCCGGAGCACGTGCAGCGGTACCAGCAGCGTTACTTCAAGCACCTCGAGGAGCTCTTCTTCAATTACCGCGCCAAGGCCGGGTACCCAGATATGGCACTCTTTCTGCACCACCGCAGGGAGGTTCGCCGGGTCTCCGCGAAGACTGAAGACACCACAAATACCACGGCGGGAGACGAGGCTAATGACACGCCAGCCGGTTTACAGTAAAGAGGAAGGCAGCGATTGGACGAGCGATGGAGCGAGTTGTAAAAGCCGCATGCACGAGGGGATTAAACGAAGCCGCCAAGAAGGTGGAAAAGGAGGCAAGAGTAAGTCTTCATGGAAACGGTTTTATTTTTGAGGCCCCTTGTATTGGCCTGCATTGGTGCTTAGTGTGCTCTGTAGGAGTGCCTTGCGGAAGGAGTGTGCCTATGTGTGTCTGAATGAGAGAGGGAGAGAGAGAGAGAGACGTTAGAGCCAAATAGAGAAAGGCGGTGCGTATTGTTTAGCGTCCCTGTTTTATTTCTTCACTACTTGATTTGTCTTGCCAATGCGGTGGCGTTGCAAGCTGGTGGGTGTGCATTTTTGTTTTTCTTTGCTGGGTCTCCGTCTTCTAGCACCAACCCCCTACAACTAATACTACTACCCTTCACGTGGGAAAGGGAGGCCGGCGGTTGATGAGCTTCAACAGCTGCCACCGCTTGGGTTCATAACGAGAGTGCAGCCATTGTAGGGCGCGTATGTATATATATATATATATTTATATATATATATATATACATATATATTGAATTACTTTGCCCATAGGTGTAAGTGAGTGTGGCACCCCCCTTCTTCCCTCAAACGGGGAGATGTTGGGTGTACGTTAAGCCAAGCTACCATCTCCCTCTCTTTTGCTCTTTCTCCCCTTGTGGGAGTAGGTGGAAAAGGGCCGCAGCCAGGCGCATTTACTGTGTGTGTGTGTGTGTGTGTAATGAGGGATTGCACCGGAGGCGCTTAAGCTGCGTGCAAAGAGTACAGTGTGCAATTGTGTGTGAAAGAGACAGACCAAAAAAAAAAAGACGCCAGGCGCTTTTATGTCCATGCACTGCATGTTTTATAAGGGGCGTCTATCCCTCTTTCTGACTGTGCGTCCGTGAACTGTTTTCTCTATTTTGCATCTTGGCGGTTCACGACGCCTGTTTTTCACACTCGCTTGCTCGCTCTTTTTTTTTTCTTGTTGCTATTTCCTTTTTATTTTTTGTGTCCGTGTGTGTGTTGTTGTTGTTATTTGTTGGCAGGGCGGTAGTATTCTTCGTGTAGAGCCTGTAGAGTTCTTAGCCACCTATTCAAGTCAACAACTTTTGGGGTTTTCAGTCCCATGCCGGCACAGAAACGGGAAAGTGTGCTCCTTCGCTACGCAGCTGCGTTGGGGATTCCACAATTTTCCACACTTTCACTTGGGGTGGCCTGGACGCTTGGTTTTGCTGTAGCACTAGCCGCGGGTGCTCTCGCAGATGCGTTTCAGGCCAATGCCCCCGCCTTCCCGTTGATGCCAACGGCAAGCTTGGCAGTGGGACTCAATGGCCTCTGTGCCCTCCTCTCCATTCTCCTCGGGTACAGCGTGTGGGACGCATTCAGCATATATCAACCATTTGCGGGCGGGGAGGTGTATGTATTACTACAAGGGTGTGGCTGGACGCTCCTGGCCGCTGCTTCAGCGGTTATGGTTGTATACCTTCTCCAGCTGGAGCCGCCCACGTTTAGGTACGGGGCGCTTACGATACTGGAAGGATTTGCCTCCATAGGGAATATTTTGCTGCTTGTGTCCGTGCGCTACTTTGCCCCCTCGGAGTCCCGAAGCAGATCTGTGGAGGGAGATCCGCGGCGTTCTATGGATAACCCAGACAGGGGGTCGGCGCTGGAGTGGATGCTGCATAGCCCCAACTCCGAAACTGGCCTGGTTGTCATTTTTCTACTGTCGCAGTTGTTTCTCTGCAATGTTGGGGCCTTGTTTCAGTCCGTCTCTTCGCCTGTGATGATGTTATTCACCATTTTTCATGTATTGAGTGGTATAATCATTCATTTGGTGATTGGATGGAAACAGACAGAAGGATTCAAAATGCTACGAGGGCCTATAGAGACTTTGTACAGTTTGCTCTCCTGGTTGGTGTACGTTTTGGCGCTTGCGGGGGGAATAGCTCTCATTCGCACAGGGACGGATGCCCCACAGGTGACCTTTGGAATGACAGCATTGGCGGCCTTTATTGGTATCCTGTCGAAGCTGGTGCTGGTGCGAACAGCAAGGGCTAAAGCGAGTCAAGACCCTGTTCGGTCCACTGTAGCGAAGTACGCCCGATTTCTTCTCTCAGCCATGGCCACAACATTGGCGTGCATCTCAGTTGGCATCATGTATTATGTGAGGCGAGAGGAAAATTTCTTTATAGGGTCTAGGAATGGACGGGCGTTGATGGAGGGACTCTTGTTTTGCCAAACGTTATCCGTACTCTTTTTGCTTGCGCTGTCTCCCGTGACGCACTTGATTGGACGCGTTATCTACGGGGATGCCTTCAGCTTTTTTCAGCCCTTTCGTGGTTCGACGGGATTTGTCTTTCTGCAAGCGCTTGGTTGGGCCTTCTTTGCCGCCTGTATTCTGTGCATGACGTTCCACATGACAGCAACGAACTTCCGCTGGATTCTCTACGCCACAGCCACTGGCGCTATGGGGCAGTTTTTTATTCAATTCTCTATTGAGGCCTTTGCCTCAGTTTCCTCCCCGGAGGCGGCGCAGGCGGCAGAGAGCGGGAAAAGACGCGAGGTGAAACCGGAGAAGGAAAGTCTCATCAGCGGTGAACTAATTGTCAGTCTGCTGCTTCAACTGGCTTCTATTATTTTGCGGCTGGTGGTAGACATATCCTTGACACAAGACAGAGAGTTTTCCTACGTTCGCAAGCAGCTACTGATTAGCTTTGCGACCTTGGCCTTCGTGGTGAGTGTGCCTCTGGCCCACTACTCCGGCACCAGCAAAGACATCCCCTTCTTCGCGCCGTTTTGCGGCAGCGGCACCTACATCGCCCTGCAGGCCTTGGGGTGGGTTGGGTATGCCCTGTTTTTACTCAAGTCTGTTCTGGAGCATGTTCTCTCGCTGAATGGTTTGGTTTCCATGCACTTTGCGTCCGACTACCCCTTCTTCCTCTGGTTCACGATGGAGGGATGTCTACAGCTGGTCCCGCTGCTGCTCGTTGTGCTCTCCGTGGTCACGGAGGCGCGATTCTCCGTCTCACAGCAGCGTGGCCGCAGAATGGTGACGGAGGCTCTCGAATGCGTCAAGGCTGCACTCGCTGAAGGCTTTGAGGATCGCGAGGCGAATGAGCGGGCGGCGCTGCAAGTGTCCATGCGGATTCTGGCCGCGTCGGCCCTTTCAGCCCACGGCATGCAGTACGACCGAGCGCATTTTTGCATCGGCGGCAAGCCGGCTCCAGAGAGGCGCGCTGCAACAAAAGCAAGTGAAGTTATGAAACACATTGACCTCACAGTTGGGGATGAGGAGGATGTTTTGCCGCTCTTCCCGACCGAGGCTGAGACCCGCAACGGCGCGGCAACTCTGTTGGTGATGATGCTGTGCTTTGCCTCGGCATCTGGATACGTCATCGCCGCGCTTTGGGCGAGCAAACTCCCGCTTGTCAGCTTTGTATTTTCCGTCGGTGGCCTTGCTGTCTGCACCATCTCCTGCGTGGGCACGCACTGCGGGTATGGGGTGTTGCTGCAGGGTCACACGGGGGAGTATACATTTTTTATGCTCTTTAAAGGCGGACCTGTGTTTGTGGCGCTGCAAATTGCGGGTTGGGTGAGCTACGCATGTACATTTATCCTGACGCTCATTCACACCCTGGAAGATGAGGGGCAAACCGTCGAACTTCTTGCTGCGGCGCTCTTCTCGGTATTTTGTCAAATACTTATTCTGGTCTCCATCCCGAAATTTGACTCACGACCCCGGCGTCTGACGTACTTGGAGGAGAACGGCGAAGGAGTTGTGGCGGTGTTGGTTTTCGTCGGCGCCTTCCTGTTTGGTCACCTCTACCTGCGGGCGCAGGAGTTCTTTCGCGAGTTGGATGCCGCTTGTGCCGTCGACGCAGGCATGGCCCTCTCCACACGGCGCTCGCATGTTCCCTTTTCCGTCATGGCGCTCAGCATTGTGGCTGCCGTGCCGTTCGTCCTGGTCACCCTCGGCCGTTCCACGAAGCGCTTGGTGACGGTGGCCCACTCCCCGCGCCGCGACATTGACGCCGAAGAGGATGAGCAGTGGGGGCGCCGTAAGTCCCTCATTCTGAACGTCATTCTGCGGATTTCGGAAATCGTGATGCTGATGCTTGGAATGACTACGCCCATGGTGTTTATGTTCTTGGTATACCACATTGTGAAGGGTGTGCAGAGCGGCATCATGCCACTCATACAATATTGGATACCCGTGCCGCTGATGGCGGTGATTCTTGCCTTGCTGCTGTCACTTGTGCCGCATGTCATGAGCATTGGCGTGCGAAGGCAATTTCAGTCCTTTAGGGAGTGCGTCGTCGTATGCAGTGTGTACTCCATTGCAATCATTTCCTTCTCCATCATCTATGGACCGGCATTCTGGCTACCGTTTCATTCCGTGGGGGTGTATTATACTGGGGCTGTGGCTTTGGCTTTGAGCGTGGGCGCGCCTTTTCGTCCGCTTCGCATATTGTTAAGGTTTGGTGTCTACGCAATGCTTGGGTACGCCACCTACGTGGAATACCTTCGTGTGTTGGAGAGGCACACAACACTTTCTGCGCTAGCAACGCTGGGGTACTACGCCATAGATGCGCTGGAACTGCTCGTGTGGCTCTGGTACCTTCCGTTGTACGATGGGAAGCCTGAGGAGACGGGCAAGTACCGCAGCTTGCCGTTTGTGAAGTGGGCAGAAAAGTACCTCTTCAGGGATATTGGGAACTACTTTAGCTATCGCGTTATTCTGGAGGACGACTCCGTGAGCATGCGGGACGGCGGCAATCAGTACATCTTCGCATTTCATCCGCATGGGGTCTTTGCGGGCAGCGCCCTCTGCGGCATCTTTTCCGAGGCCTGGGCGCAAAAAATTGGTCAAAATGCAAAGACCTACGTTTCCACGCATGAGGCAAGCGTCGTGTTCAACGTTCCAATCATACGCGACTTTAACTTGAGCTTGGGGGCGCTCTCCGTGACGCGCGCCGCCATTGGCGCCAGCATTTCCCGCGGCAACAGCCCACTCATCGTCATTGGCGGGCAGGCCGAGCTGCTTCTAACGAAGCGCAGCGACATGGTGATGTCGGTCGTCACCTACCACCACGGCTTCGTGAGGCTGGCGCTGCGGCACAAGGTGCCGCTCGTGCCGCTGATAAGCTTTGCGGAGCAGAACGTGCTGGACATCGTCCCCGCGCCCAAGCTGCAGCGCGCCACGCTGAAGCTGCTGGGCTTCCCCTTCCCGATTATTCCGCACGGTAGATGGCTGCTGCCGCTTCCGCACCGCACGCCGCTGACGCTCGTCGTCGGTTCCCCCCTGCCGATCCCGCCCGGCGCGAGCGCCGACAATCCGAACGATGTTGTCACCCTCGCCGACGCGTACTTCGCGGCACTCCGGACCCTCTTCTACAAGCACCGCGCGGCGGCCGGCTACCCAGAGATGGAGCTCGAGTTTCACTCGCGGAAAGGAAAGAAGACGGCCTAAACCTCCCCTGCGCCTAGTCAAGGAGAATTGTGTGTTTTTTTGTTTTTTTCGGGTGTCTTTATCTGGGCGGAGGTGAGTTACAGGCGAAAAGATGTGGTTGTTTGTGGGTTTTCTTTCTGCATTCATTGTGCTTCGTGTCCCTCGCTCTCCTCCGCGTTCTCCACTCTCTCGCTCAGCGACGATAACAAACGCAGGGAGGCACCCGCACAACTGGCAGGCGAAAGAAGAAGACGGAAAAAAAAAGGAAAAGGAAAATAGTTGTGATGCGGAAGTGTCTCTGCTGTGCAGCTCGGCGCAAGTGGGGGCAGCGGACGTGGTCGCCGACGGCGTCAAGCGGTGGCGCAGCCCCGGCAAACGGCCTCAGCGCGCAGGAGGCCCTGCAGATAGTTTACCGCCCCATGCCGCTCCCGCAGACAGTTGAGTACGAGGAGGACTTCGGCCACAACTTGATGATTCACCGTGAGTTTGTTTCGAAGCGGCACCGTGACCAGCTGAGCTTCGAGGTGGGGGCGCTGTCGTACAGCGAGGTGGAGCTGCGCCGCGGGCGACAACACCTCGCGGGCGTGATGAATCGTGAGCGGCGTGGGGTCGCGATTGGCGCCGCCGGGGCGCCCAGCGACCAGGTGCACATGCAGACAGACGTCGACCCAGACACGCGGGAGGTCCTCACTGCACGCTACTTATTTAATGAGAGGCGGATGCAGTTCTGCGACCGATTTCAGAGCTTCATGCAGAGCCGTTTGGAGGGGACGGCGGCGCGGGCCTCGGAGGGTGGTGTGAAGGGCGGCGAGGACAAGCAGTACCTCTTTTCTTTGATGGAGGCATGCGCGGTGATTTACGGCTGCGAAACCACGGCCGCCCGTGAGGCGTACTTCCGGATGTTTCTCGCTCTCGACATGGACTCCCTTGAGGCGGAGGCGGAGGCGCTGCGTCAGCGCATTGCGGAGGGAAAACTCGTGCGGCAGGCGTTGGCGGAGCGCGAGCGGGAGCGGGAGGGCGACGGCGTCGTGCCGGTGCCGGGCGGGAGGTCCTCCGCCGCCCTCGACGACGACGACGACAGCGCCTTCATTGCCTCCATTCCTGAGCTTTCGCTCTTCGAGGACCCGCCGCCGGGGTCGAGCGGCGGGGCTGCCGCGGGGGACGAGGAGGCTTTTGCCGACCTCCGCGTGGACGAGGCGGGAGGGCGCGAGCCCGCAACGCCCTCCGCCGTGGAGCTGCCCGAGGAGTTCGAGGAGTATGCGCCGCTCTACAAGGCCTACCTTGCCCACGCCAGGGGCGAGAGCGGCGTCGCCTCCTACGATGTCTCGTCGCTGGGCTCAACAGGCATCACGGCGGAGCGGCGGCGCTGGCGGGCACTGATGGACAAGATTGTGCGGGAGGAGTACCACGCGATGACGGACACGGAGCAAATGGATGCGCTGGTGCTTAACGAGCAGCTGCACACCGTGAAATTCTTTGACCTTAAGGTGGGTGACACTGTGCGGGAGATCCTTCAGCTCCTGCAGCGCGAAACGGGGCACGGCTCGTCGGCGCATCGGGACACGCCTCTTGACGTCTCTCCGCAGCACCCAGAGCGGCGAAACTGACGTGTTTGTTGTCTATCCGCTTTCTTTTTCCTTTCTTCCGCTTTCTGTAAGTGTTGGCGTTGGTGGACTTCTCGTCTGCGTTCTTGGCGCCTGTCTGCATTTCTCTCTTTCCCCTCCTCCTCTTGTTTACTACCAACCAACAAAAAAAATACACCCACCCACCCACCCACCCACACCGCAATTGCATTATCCCTTTCCTTTATTTGCTACTGTTTGCTGCAAGCGTCACTTGTACGCTTCTTTGCCACCACGCATTTCCCTCTCAATGTTGTTGTTCTTACTTCTCTTTTCTTTTGTTTCCTCTCTCTCTCTCTCGGTGCTGCTTTTGCCGTTGCCCAGTAATCACCCACGCAAGGGAAAGGAAATGCCGCCGGCAAACTCGGCGAATGCACACAGATTCTGGGAACTTGACTCGGCCTACGAAGTGCGAACCCGCCGCTCCCTGAGCCCCGTGAAGACGCATGAATCCTCGCGTTTTTCGCATGAGGTCCTGAGTGCCAACGGCGCAACAGACACCTGCAACCTGCCAAAAAAGGCGCAGACGTCAAGCTATGAGGAGCACCAGTCGTCCCTTCCCCGCCTACCCATTCCTCCCTTGAAGCACACCTGCGACTTGTACCTGAGGTCTATTCAGGCCATCGCAACTTCGGAGGAATACTTCCACGCCAGCAAGCTGATGGAAGAGTTCCTGAAGCCAGGGGGCACTGGGGAACTTCTGCACAGCCTCTTGGTGAAGTGGGACCAAACATGCGACCAACCGAGTTGGCTAGAGGAATTCTGGGATGACTCCTACCTCTGTACACGCGACCCTATCCCAGTGAATGTCAACTACTTCTTTCAACTTCAACCGCACCCCCAACAATTGAATGCTTCTTCACGAATCTCACAGGTGGGACGCGCCGCAAGTTTACTGCACGCAGCGACAAGGTACTACCTCTCCATTCTTGATGGCACAGTGGCAAAGGAGTTTGAGAGAGATGCACCTGTGTGCATGAGCCAGTATCGCTTCGCCTTTGCCACCTCCCGCGTTCCCGGCCTGCGTCGTGACCGCAAAGTCTGCTACTCCACAAGACCCTTGACAAGTGATGAGCAAAAGTCCAAGTTTGCCGAGTACGTCGCTGCGGATCCCACGCACTGTGTCGTCATCATCCGCAACCGGTACTTCAAGGTGGAGGTGCTCAAAGATGGAGTCCAGTGTTCTCTGGAGGAGCTTGTCTTGGCGCTCAAGCAGATCGTGGACTGTGCGACGTCGCGCAAAGAGCCAGGGGCCCCAGTTGGTCTCTTCACAACGCTAGACCGTACCGACTGGTTCCACACGCGAGAGCGCCTCAAGACACTGGGCAACAGTGAGGTGCTGCAAGCGATTCAGTCGGCGATCTTATGTCTCTGTCTTGACGGGGTGGAGGCGAAATCGCCCGATGAGGCTGCAAGGCTCTTCCTCCACGGCCCTGGGACAAACCGCTGGTTTGATCGTCACAATATAATTGTCGCCCGAGACGGATCCGCCGGCATCAATTGGGAGCATTCCGTGGGAGATGGCGGCACAGCGCTGCACGTCGCGGACTTCATGTTCCGCAGGGACTGCGAACGCTTCTTCTCGGACAAGGACGTGGAGGCACTCATGGAGCAGACGGAAAAAATGCAGTTGGCCGTGGGCATGGTGTCAGAGCTGCAGTGGTCTCTCGATAAGGGGCTTGACGAGCTCATGAAGGCGGCCTTTGCGGACTTCAAGGTTTTGATTGAGAGTAACGAAACACATGTGTTGCACTTTCAAAATTTCGGGGGGGTTCGCTTAAAGCACGGGAACTTGTCACCAGACGCCTTTGTTCAAGTCGCTCTGCAGCTTACCTTCTATCGACTTTTTGGGCGAAACTGTGCCACTTACGAGGCGGCCAGCACACGCAGTTTCTCTCATGGACGAACAGAGTGCGTTCGAAGCACCTCACGTGCAGTATGGGATTTTTGTCACGCGGCATCTGAACCCATCTTCTCCAAACGCGTGGGATCGTATGTGCCGACCCAGCGGCAGCTTCTGCGCACTGCAATTGAGTCCCACACGGAGTTTATGAAGCTGGCTAAGAAAGGCCTTGGCGTGGACCGGCACCTCTACGGGCTTCGAGTCATGGCAAGAATGCATGGTATTCCCATACCCGAGCTCTTTACCGACGCGTGTTTTCATCGCAGTGTGACTTGGCTGATGTCTACCTCACATTGTGGAAGCAGTGCACTTGACACCTTTGGCTTTGGTCCAGTGGTGAGCTCGGGGTACGGCATTGGCTACATGATAAAATCAAACAGCATCGACTTTGTCATCTCCTCCTGTTGCACGCAACCTTTTACCTCCGCCACAGTGTTTGCCACCATGCTGCAGTCATCGCTTCTGCACATGGATGCTATCCTGCGAAGTGAAGCGGTGGGGAATCAGGCCGGCAGCCGCACGTTGGTCTTTTCACACCCGTGCGGTTTTAATGACTTTGAGTTTACGCCGCAGGAAGGGTTTATTTACCAACGCTACGAAAAAGAAAGCCTGCGGGAGCTCGCCCAGGTCTTGAAGACGGCGAACGGAGGTACTGGCTCCCCTGAGGGGTCTGTAAGCGGCTTGTCCTCCTGAGCCCGAAACACCGATCACGGCGTTTTGCCGTCAAGATTGTTGTGAGTGGGGCACACTTGACTGGAGGCAAAGGGATGGGTTTTGCGTGGGCAGTGTCCACAAGTGTCCTTCGACTGTGACAGTTGAACCTTCCCCACCCACCCAAAAGGAATACAACGAAAAAAAAAAACTTTTTCAGCAGCAAATTTAAAGAAAAAAAACGGAGGCGGGGGATGGGGTGAATGAGGGTTAAAGAAGGAAGGCGATATGTGGGCACACGTTGCTAGCAAAATAACGCTTTTTTTTTAGTTTGATTGCTTTTTTCGTTCCCGTTGTTATTGGGGTACCAGCGTGTGTGCATGCGTGCGTGGGAGGGAGAGGATGGTGACTCATCCTTACCCCATGCACACACAATAGCAAAATCCGATTTATGCGATTGCCCGTACATGTTTGCCTCTTTGTTTGGGTGTTTTCTTGTAAGCTTGTCTCCTAGCAGGTATGTATGTGTGTGTGTGTTTGTGCCTTTTTTTTATCGGTCCGAATTGTTTGTTTTTTTTTGTGTGGTGCGTGCTCACGAAGTCGACCACAGCCACATTAGACAGGCTGCATTCACTGCCGGCCCGGCCCATTTTTACTGGAAATCGGGGAATCCCATCTGCGGCGACTGTGCAATGGATCTGTGTTTTTTTTCTTTTTTTCTTCTCCCTCTGATGTTGTGTTTTTTTTTTGTTCCGCGTCTTTCTCGATGTCTCTCTCTCTCTCTCTTTATGTGTGTGCAAGAGACACATGACGTAATGGGGGGGGGCATTTTTCGGTCCTTCACCGTCTTGTGGGCATCTCACTGCTGCCGCAGGGGTGGATCGTGCGTTTCTGCGCGTGGGACGCCCCCACAGTTGTCAGCGACGACAACGCGTGAAGATGATGGGGGGGAGTGGGGCCGTCGCCGAAGCCGTGCGGGGGGCCGCAAAGGGAAGAGGGACACCGGACCGCCTCTGACGCGGTCCGACGCGAAGACCTGTTTGTTTTTTTTTCTTGTGTGTGTGTGGCGGCGTCCTTTTTTCTCCTTTTGCACTTGCGCTGAGAGGCGCAAACACACACACAAACACACACAGACCCTCTTACTATTATTATGGAGGGCGTTTTTGTGGTGGGCGGGTTATCCAATTCATCCTTTTTTTGTGTGCGGGGGGTCGCTCTGAGCGTTGTGCGGTTCATGATGCAAGCGCGCACGCTGCGGGGGTTGAGTGGGGGCCTCGTGGTTAAAAGGGCCAAGTTGTGCGTCCGTGGGTACTTGTGTCGCTTTCTTTTTTCTCTCTCTATCTCTCTTTTTGCTACTTCCTTCCTCTTCCCTGGTGCTTTGCTCGTAAGCGGGGCTGTTGCTGCTGCTCTCTCTGCCCCGCGCTCTCCCCTCCACGGGGGGCGTGCATGCGCCCACGGCGTGTCCGCGCCCGGACGACGCCTCTTTCCCGCCTCCCCCCGGGGGATCTTCTTTTCTCACTGCGCAGCTTAGCCCCTAGCGAGGGGAGACGGCGGCCCCCAACGCACTCAGGCGCCGGCCGACGTGCGTGTGTGCATGGTTTTGCCGCTGCTCCTGCAATGATGCTTACTGGTATGCTCCTTTGACGTGACTTCAGCCTCGTGACGAGTGAATACCGCACTTCCCATAAATAGTGACCGCTGATCCGCCTCCCTTCCCCCGCGCCTTTACTCACCCTCTCTCTGCCGCGCGCTCGCTGGGCCCTGCAGCGCCGAATTCCCTCTGCGACAAGACAGCGGCTGAGGCCGCTCTCCTCACGCGACGTTGCATGATTCTTCCCCTCCATTTTCCTCCTTTTATTTTATGTTTTTCTCTTTGCTGTTGTTGTTTTTTTTTTCCTTCCTGCCCCGTCCCTTCTCATCTGCCTGCGTCGCTGCAAGCAACCAACAGCAAGGCAGTGCCGCTCCATTAAAAAGGCAAAGAGGAGAGATGATGTTCCCTGGCGCGCAGGGGCCAAAGGCCCTTCCGGACGGTGAGTCATACAAGCAGTTTTGGACCAACTTCCACCGCTTTCTAGCTGTCTCCGCCGTCACCATCTCGTTCGCGCTCTTCGTGCGTCGCTGCGAGCAACGCACCAACGCCCTCCTGTTCGCCGGTGTGTAGAGGAAGACAGCGTGTGGTGGAGTTGACGCTAACGCGAGGCAGAGAAGGATCAGAAGTGGGAAAGGAAAGAACAAAGAAGAAGAAAAAACAGGCGCTTAAAAGAAAACCCCCTCAAATGAAAAAAAAATTGGGGTGGAAATGCGCCGGATTTGGTTTTTGAATTGTTAACGCTTGATTAAGGTGAGATGCTGCTTCGACACGGTTCGTCGAGTTTGCGGAGGAC
Source organism: Trypanosoma conorhini (assembly GCF_003719485.1). NCBI lineage: Eukaryota > Euglenozoa > Kinetoplastea > Trypanosomatida > Trypanosomatidae > Trypanosoma > Trypanosoma conorhini. The sequence continues at coordinate 4,172 of NW_021704153.1, read as the reverse complement.
GCCCTTCCCTCCACTCTTCCCTTGCCGCCCTTTACCCGCTCACTGCTCCATTGACTGCCGGTGCGTTGACACCCTTCTTGCATCATATGTTTTTTTTCTTTTCTTTTGTGCTCTGCTTTCCCGTTGTTGTTGTTTTCTTTTTTTCGTGCGGTTGTGGATTTTGCGCCGCAGTGCCCGAGGCAGGGCACGCGCGCATAGATGGCGGAACGGCCGTGTATTTTAGTTGCGGGCGTCACGCTGAGCCAGGCAGCGCGCTGCTACACCCCGCTGGACGCCCCACTGCAGATCACGCTGGAGTACAGTGTGCTACGGCCCATTGTAAACCCGGCGTGGGCGGTGGCGTTTGAGGCGGACATTTCGTACAGGCGTCTTTTGGTGCCGCTGCTTCCACCCTCGCCGTGCTCGGAGTGCGGGTGCGCCGTCAACGCCGCCGCCGGCTCGCTTCAGCACACACCCTCTGACGGTGTCGCCACGCTGCATCCAGGCGCGCCGTATCGGCTGGATGCGCGCCTCGACTCGCTGGCGCCCTCCACGGTGGAGGAGAAGTACATGTTGCAGGTCGGTATGCTGCGACTCATGCTCTTCTCCGGAGGCGCGGAAGTGGGTGCGGTGAACTTCGTGGTGCAGGTAAAGAAAAGTGAGGACGGGGAACTAATGCGGCTGATCATGAATCCCACGCTCTGAGGCGGGCCGGGGCGGGGCGCCTGCGTGCGTGCCGCCTCCGCCGGCGGCTCCACGACGTTCACAGGCGTCGGCAACTAACACGGCAGCGCCCCAGGTGGGGCGTGCGGTTGTGGCGGCGGGTGGCGGCCGCGGTCTACTTCACCAACTGCCTCGCCTCTTCCGCTGCCTGTTTTTGTAGCTCCCACCAGGTATTTTTCTCTCCGTATGTTTCCTTTTCGCTCCTGTTGTTGTTGTTGCTCTTTTGCTTCGCCGCGGGAGAGGCCAGTATTGCGGGAAGCGCAAAGGCACGGTCACAACACGCGATTATAGTATCCGAGAAAGAGGCAGAAATAAAAAAAGAGAGAAGGGTGTAGGAGCTTAACGAATAAGGCGAGGATACAAAATGTTCCTTGGTGGCTTTGTTCCGCGGCGGTTCTCGCAGTTCAACCGCGACCCGTGCTGGATGTTCTTCATCTTTTCCATCGGTTTCTGGTGGGGGGAGTACCCGGCGATGCAGATTAAGTACAACGCCCGCGACCTCGTCCTGGATCCCCACCGCTACGTGTGGAGCCACCACGACGACCACCACTAAACTCGCACGGGGGCGTTGCGTCGGCGGCGAAAGGCCGCGGCGCGCCGGTGAGGTAGAACCGGGGGGTGGGCGGGGCACCAGTCACTTACCTTCACGCACACACATGCACGCACGCATGCACGCATGCATGCGAGCAGCGGAACCGCACCGATAGGGGAGAATAACGACGACGCCACCCGAATACATTAGCAACAACCAAGAAATGTGGAAAAAAAAGCGGGACAGAAAAATGTATTTTGGTTTTTAGCTCTTGTATTGGGGGATTTGTCAGTTTTTTTGCTGCGGGGGAGGGGGCTCTGCTGTCGCGGAGCAGTGCAGGGGCTTGTGTGTGTGTGTGTGTGTGCGTGCGGCGAGAGGGCGGCGTAGGAAGCGTAGGCGTAGTTAGCAGCGGCAGAGACTAAACCCCAATGTGGGCGGTGACGCTGCAGGGAGCCGGACACCTCGCCGGCGGGTGTGTTGGCCGCCCCCCGTTTGGCAACCGCTAATTGGCTCGCGTTTGCGCCGCGCACTTTACTCCTTTCTTTCCTCCTCTCCCTGTTTCTCTTGCTCTCTCTCGCCTCCCGCTTCGGGCCTCGCCTCGACTCGCTCGCCCTCCGCGCGAGACGCGGCTGCGGCGGAGGAAGGAAACGTTATCCAGAGCACCTTTGACACGCACACCGACCTCTCTACTCCACCAATAAAGGGAAGCACTGGTGCAAAGGACCGAAAACAGAAAGGAACAAGACATAAAATAGCGGGGATTTTTTTTTCTAAGAAGTGTAAAGGAAAAAAAAAAACGAGCCACAGCAACCACAGCAAGAAGCATATTATATATTATATAAAAGAGCAAGGGAGCGGATACCCAGGATGCAACAGGAACATCTTGTGGAGGCCATCGTTACCATGGCTCGGGTGCTCGACTACCGTGCGCTGGAGGAGCTTAACATGCGTCTCTCGAAAATGCTTGCGAACGACATGTACGTGCCGCATCGCGGCAGAGGTGGCATGGGTGTTGGTGGCGGACCGTCGTCATTTAGGGGAGGCCACCGCGGCGAACACAATCCCTTCAATCAGCAACGCCATCATATGGACCACCATCAGCAGCAGCATCGCGGTGGTGGTAGGGGATTCTCCGGCGGCTTTCCGCACGAGCGCCGCCGCTACGACGACTATAGGGATGGCCCCGGCTACGGTGGGAATGGCGACGCCATGCAGGCCCCGCTGCACCACCATCGCGGCGGCGGCGGCGGCGGCCGGGGACGCGGCGGCGCCGCCTGCGACATCCCACCGCCCTCGTCGTACCGCAACGTCGACAGCAGCCAGGAAAACCGCAACTGGGCGACGAGTGCGGAGGACGCGGCGGCGGCCGGCGAAGGGGAGAAGGAGCAGCAGCAGCAGCGCAAGCCGGCGGTTTCCCGCCGCGGCCGGCGTCGCCCAAATATGGGCGGCGGTGAAAAGGAGTAGGTGCGGCGGGAGGAGAGAGGTCAGAATGAGACGGCGCGGGTGAAGGAATGGGAGAACGTCAAGAGCGCGGAGGAGTAGGAAAGGAACGCGGGGCCAAATCCGGCAAAGAATTCGGACAGGCCTCGTCCCATGCTTTTGCGATGAACAGATTTAAAACGCGAGCACGCGAGGAGGCGGAAATAAGAAGAAAAAAAAACTAAAGAAAAAGTAAAGTGAGAAGAACCTAAAAGAAAAAGAAGAAAATGCACACAAAAACAAAGCGCGAAGCCGCCCTCCCCTTCTTCCTTCCCCCTCACCCCAGGAAGGAAGCAAAAACAAAACAAAAAGTGAGGACAAGGGGACTGCGAGAACTATGTTATTATTACCATTTTTTTTGTTTGCTCTTTTCACGCTGCGTGTGCCTGTGCTCCTCATCTCCTTCCCCTCCTCCGGTGGAACGGTGGGGACTGTGTGGGGTCACGTGCGTGTTGCGGGCACGGGAGCGTGTCCCGGTGGTCGTTGTATGCCAGGGCCAAAGTTCGGGCGACAGTACGTTGCCCCGGCAGTCTGTTTGTGGGCGTTGAGTGAGAAGTAAGAGGCAGACGGGGGCTGAAGCGGATGCAGCGGGGTCATGAAGGGAAATAAGCGGGGCTTGATCGAAGACGAAAAAGCAGAGGAAAAAGAGCAGCCATGAAATAAAGTATGCACGCGGCACCGAAGCGGCTCTACGCAAGAGGTCTACGTTGCCCGGATGCATTCTTGCAGGAAGCAGTCTCTCTGCAACGGCGACAGCATGGATGTTGGAATACATATAAATATATATATTGCGTACAAATTCAACCCTTCAGCCGTTACTCCTCACCCCCACAAGCACAAACAGGCTTGCCGCGCCCTTGTAGCGCGAAGAAGGGCGTGAGTGAGGCTGATGAAAGTAAATGAAGAGAGGGTCGATGACACTCCACGGGACCGAAGTCATTCTTGGGGATTTGAAGAACAAACGAAGGGGAAACAAAAACGGGGGAGGAAAGTTGCTCCTCCGCACCTCGTACTTTCACTCGGATGGGAGAGGCTACGGAAGGAGCAATAAAACAAAGAAAGCAATGAAGAAAGGAGGAAGGAAATAACGAAGGAAGAGGAAGAGCGGAGTTGAGAAAGATTCTCTGGCGGCACGGAAAGAGGACCAAACTGTCGTCATATGCGCTTTGATTGATGTTTGTTTGTTTTTTTTTGTTTTTTTTTTCTGCTGCTTTGCCTATGCCTCGGGCGGTGCGGGTGGGGACGACGCCCTTTGGCAGGAAACAGGGAGTTGTCACTGCCACGGCCGTGTGTGCATGTGCGTTCGCGCATACGCGTTTCTCGGCGCTGTATACCTGCTGCGCCTTACCGAGGCAGTAACTGCACGAAAGAGAAGGAAGACAACGAAGGGAGAAATGTCACCGTCAATTATTTTCCTTACTACGGCACTGGGAGAGAAGCCTTTCCCGTGATACTCTCG
>NW_021704149.1:31841-48848 GCF_003719485.1 Trypanosoma conorhini | reverse complement strand
GTAGACTCATCTCGTGCTGCGCCTCGTTGCCACCGCACTAGTAGTGATATATATATATATATATATATATATATTTATATCAATTCGGGGTTCGGTGGCGGCGTTAGGAGCATCTTTTTCCGCCTCGTCTTCGCCCCTCTCTCTTTCACCTTTCCGCTTTTTGCTTATTTTGTTGTTATTGCATGTACGGGTGGATGTGTGCGCGTCATTCGTTTTTCTTCTTTCTTCCGCGGCCCTTTGAAAGCTGGGCGACTGCGCCTGCCTAGAAGTGCCCGACGGGGGAGGATGCAGACGGGGGGAGGGGGGGGGGGAAACGAGTTCTCATCAATGGCTTTGCGTGCTCCTCCTCTGAACTTCCTTCCCCTTTTCCGCCTTTGTGCATGCCTGCGAAGGAGACCACACCGGCGCGGGCGGGGTTGACGTCCCCCGTCGTGCACATATATATATATATACTTATGCGAGTTTATTTGGTGCCGCGACGACACATGTAGTGGCCCCCGGCGAAGGAGTTTTATGTCCCTCTCGTGGGGAGCTGCGGGGCGACTTCGAGTGCAGGACCCACTGCGACGCTAGGCAGCGTTGAGGTACTGTGGTGTGCGTGGGGGAGGTGTCGACAAGTCACCGGAGCTGTGTATGAGCTGCGCAGACCATGGGACTTACAGCTGAGTTTGCGGCACCTAAAATGTGGCCTCCTCACGACACCGCAGGCGTACCACAAACACGACACCCGTGCCCTGACGCTCTTCTTGGAGAGCTGCCCGAGTGTGTGTGTGTGGGGGGGGGGAAGCTGAACCGTGCTGCGGCGATTGCGGGCACGGCGCTCGCCACGGGACGAACGTGAAACGCATACGCTGCACACACGGGGGCGGTGCCGGCTGCCCTACGGCGGGGGGCACGGCGGTGGATACGACCCACTGCGAATGTGGGCGTCAGCGGCCCGAGCCTCCCGTTCCTCGCCTCACTGGCACGGTCAATTGACCCTTTTTCTGGCTCAGTCGCAGCTTCGAGTGAACCCCTCCATCCCCTTTCCTCCTCGCGCTTTCTACCTCCCTCACTCCGACTAACGCACACGCGCCCACACAAGCAAACGAAACAAGAATGGAAGTGAAGGAAGAAATTTCTCTGCTGTGGCCTTCTTCCCTCTCCCTCTCTCTCCTCCGTTTTGTTGGCTTTTTGATGTCTGGAGTTTTTTCCCTTGTTGTTTGGACTTCTGCGCGGCTTTACATCCTTGTTTTCGTTGCCTTTTGAAGTGTGATAGATAGCGGTGTGTGGTGGGGGCGATGAAGCTGCGGCTCAAGCACATAGGCGTTGCCTCCATGATTATACTTCACGCCATATTCACTGCCTTTTACATGGATGTGTTCATGCGGCAGCACATGCCGGGTGCGGACCACCGTGGGGTTGGCGCCACTAGCAGGGATACCCGGCATATCTTCTGGTGCCTTGGGCTGGGCCAGCTGCTGTACGCTGTGTGGAATGGCACGCATGGAGTCGCTTTTGAGCTGCAGGGGCGTACATGCTCCGCTCTCCTCGCCTATCTGAAACTTTGGCGATTGTCACGCGCCGGTCCCACCTGGGCAGTGTCCTTTATCTTGCTATGGTCACCATTCAGTGTTTCGTTTCTCCCTCCTGCAGTCATGTTTACACTCTGGTTGGTTTTATACGATTATTTCTTGGCGCACTGCGAGGCGGCGCTGCGGGCGCAGTCGAGGGGGGAGTTCGGGTCAACTGAGCGCGGCTTCTTCGTGTACCACGCGTTGGGTGGCGTGGGTGTCGCGACGGCGTACTACCTGGTCGAGTTGAGTGGAGTTAGACAACAGGGCGCGTTGTTTGCATTTCGGTGCTTCACAACGATATGTGGGTTCCTCGCGGCGCTGATACTCTACGCCTGCGGTCGTCAGCAGCGCAAACTGATGAAGCATCACGGGTGCGAGGATGAGTGCGGTACGGCAGGTTCAGAAGACTTTCTTCGATTTGCGCGGCAGACGGTGAATCGATGCAGCATGAAGGCAGCAATGTTGTTTTGGGCGCTGCAGGGCTACAGTTCCCTCTTTGCGACCGCGTTCTTTAATATATTCTTAGCTATGAGCAGCAACACCGTCTCCGTCCCTGTGCGGATCCTTCTTTTGCTGCTTGTGCATGCCGCACCCCACGCCGTTGTTGCCGTCGCCGCCAGCTTCTTCAAGGTGATGGGAAAGAAAAGCGTCATCGGCGGTTTCCTGGCCGCGAGAGCCGTGCTGGGTGTCTTGCTTCTTGCCGTTGCCTCGCAGGAGGCGCAGTCGTCCTTCTCTGTCATGGGCGTCAGGGCGTCCTCAAGTTTGTTTGTGCTGCTGCTTTTCTTGAACCGTGTGCTGACAGACACTGTGGGGATGATGCAGGAGTCCATTCTCTGCGACCTCGTGGACGAGGACACCGTCATCTTCTTCCGCGTGATCCCGGCGACAGACATGGCAAGGCGCCTCTTGGCGACGGCGGCGAAGCCGTTGGAGTCGGTGGCGCTGGTGTTGACATTCATCGGCCTTGCGAGCATGGGGTGCAGTCACACAAAGCACCTCGAGGAAGCTGCGGGCGCCGTTGCCCTCGCTGGTGGGACGGTGCTCTTTACCTCCTCGCTGATGCTGTGGGGGTGGCGGCGCCACTACAACCTCGAGGGGAGTCATCTGCAGTTTGTGCGGATGGCGCTGCGCAAGCGCGCCGATAAGGACGCACGCGTGGTGCTGGTCTGAGGAGCGGGTGCGGAGGAGGAAACGCGCGCGGGACGGTCCACTTCCCTCCGCCTTCTCAGAAGCGTGCGGAGAAAAGAGGTGGGACCGGATGCTGGGCGCAAAGGACGATAGGGGGGCGTCTTGTTGAACCTTCCCCTGCTTGTTTTTACGCATGACTTGATCTGTTATTGCTGTTTTTTGTTGTTTTCGTTTTTGTTCCTGGTGTTTGAATTCATAGTTTTTTTTTCTTGGTGCTCTCTCTGTGAGTCTTGACGGCATCCTCTTTGGGGCGGAAGGAAGAGGAGAACTTTGGCGGGGCGGGGGGTGCGATGGGGGCCAAACTGCCATTTCCCACGGCTGTGCTCTTTCACCGTGCGTGTGGGCGTGTGTGTGTGTCGAGGTCGCATCTACGTGAATGCTTCTCACTCCTTCTCTGACGGCCTCTCTTCTTTGTTTGTCGTTGTTGTCGTTGCTTTACTTGTTTTTGTCCCCTCTGCTTAGTCTTCGCCTAGTGAGTAACGGGGGGAGGCGGTTTTTTTTTCTTTTGCTTGTTAAATTATTATTATTATTCTCCCCCTGTGTGCGTGTTGCTATTTTTTTTTGTGCCGCGAGTTTTTGCGTCTCTGCCGGCCGGCGGTAGTAGTTGCGGGGTGCCTCTGCCGCGCCGCAGCGTTGAGAGGGGGCGATGACGTCGAGGCCGCTCACTGGCATGCGGCTGCAGGCGATGCACGGCATGGCGGGCGGGGTGCTTGGCGGCACGATGACGAGCGGCATGCGGCCAACCACCACCTCCGGCGGCGGCACCACGCTGGGGCGCATACAGGCGCAGGTGCAGGAGGGAAACTTTACCTCCACGGTGTATGGCTACATCCGCGACCACCAGTACAACGAGGCGATTGAGATTCTGCTGCAGCAGCTGGAGGAGTTCCCGCGCAGCCGTGCCGCCATCTCCCTCATTGCCTACTGCTACTACCACGTCGGCGACTTTGACGAGTCGGCGCGGATGTATCAGCAGCTGGTGAAGATATGCCCCAATGTGGAGGAGTACCGCGTGTATCTTTGCCAGGCCCTCTACAAGGCCGGCGCCTACGCGGAGGCGAGCAAGCTGTGCAGCATGATTACCTCCGAGCAGTACGAGATGCGGCTGATGAAGTTGCAGGCCTCCATCGCCTACGAGCAGGGGGAGATACCGCAGACGAAGTCCTTCCTCGAGCAGTGCCCGCCGGAGGACCCGGATGTGGTGATCCTGCAGGGGTGCGTCTTGTGCAACGAGGGCAACTACGAGGAGGCGCTGGAGAAGTTTCAGGAGGCGCAGGCCGGGCTCGGCTTCAAGCCGGACCTCGCGTACAACATCGCCCTCACCTACTACCGCATGCAGCAGTACGGGCCGTCGCTGAAGCACATCGCGGAGATCATCGAGCGGGGCATCCACGAGCACCCGGAGCTTAACATTGGCAGCAACACGGAGGGCAACGAGGCCCGCTCGGTGGGCAACACGCAGCTGCTGAAGGAGACGGCGCTGGTGGAGGCCTTCAACCTCAAGACCGCGATAGAGTTCATGATGAAAAATGTCCCGGCGGCGAAGGAGGCCCTCACCGACATGCCACCGCGCCTGCAGGAGGAGTTGGACCCCGTCACACTCCACAACACCGCCCTCGTGAACATGCCGGAGGATCCCTCCAGCGGCTTCAGCAAACTCAACTTTTTGCTGCAGAACCCGCCGTTCCCGCCGGAGACGTTTCAAAACCTGCTGCTCTTCTACTGCAAGTACCAGTACTTTGACCTCGCCGCCGACGTCCTCGCGGAGAACCCGCACCTCAGCTGGAAGTACCTCTCCCAGAAGAATCAGTCCCTCTACGACTTTCTTGACGGGCTCATCACGGCACAGACGTCGCCCGCCGAGGCGTACCGGAAGTTTGACATCTTAGCGCAAAACCACATTGACCAGCTGCGCAAGCTGACCAAAAAGCTGCAGGATGCTAAGCAGAGCCACGACAAGGAGAGCCTGCGCATGGCGCTGCGGAACTACGACGACGCCTTGGAGGAGTACATCCCGGTGCTCATGGCACAGGCAAACATTTACTGGGAGATTGAAAACTACCCCATGGTTGAGCGACTCTTTCGTCAGTCGGCGGAGTTTTGCTCCGAGCACGAAATCTGGAAGCTCAACGTGGCCCACGTCTTCTTTATGCAGGAGACAAAGTTCCGTGAGTCAATTCGCTACTACGAGCCGGTGGTGGAGGCAAGTCAGGAAAACTTGCTAAACTGCAGCGCCATCGTCCTCGCCAACCTCTGCGTGGCGTACATCATGACTGCGCTGAATGACAAGGCGGAGGAGATCATGCGGCGCATCGAGCGTGAGGAGGAGAAGCTGACCTACGCCGACCCCGACAAGCAGCCACTGCACCTGTGCATCGTGAACCTTGTCATTGGCACGCTCTACTGCTCTAAGGGCAACTTTGAGTTTGGCATTTCGCGCGTTATCAAGTCGCTGGAGCCGTACCATCGCAAGATCATGACCGACACCTGGTTCTACGCCAAGCGCTGCTTCCTGGCGCTCGCGATGCACCTTGCGAAGCACATGGTGGTGCTCAAGGACTCCACCTTTGAGGAGATTCTCGCCTTCTTCGACCAGGCCGACCACTACGGCGATAAAATCCCCGCCTCCGTGCACCCCGACCCCACCAAGCAGGACACCTCCACTAGAAACACCGTGCGCTGGGAGGCGCGGCAGCTCAAGCACCTCTACCTCCAGCTCGCCGAGTAGGCGCGCCAGCGCCACAGCCAAAACCAAACAAACATTAAAAAAAACAATGGTGGTGGCTCAGTCGCCCCATTGACGCCGTTCTCGATGACGACGATGCGGATGTAAACCATTTCCCCTTCGTGGAGGAGCAACGCAGCAGAGCCAAAAGAAAGAGCTGATGGAGGGGAACGTGAAAGCAACGACAGTACGTAGAGGAAAGTAAAAACGAAAAGAGAAAAGAAAGAAGAGGAGGAGAGAGAAACAAAGAGAAGCAGGCAAAGGCAGCCAGAGAAGGTGGGTGGGAAATCGCAGATGGCGGCTCATGGTAGAAGACGCGGAGGGGGAAGCCGCCCACACACCACTGCGTCTGTGGAGGGGAAGAAGCCGTCAAGGGAGAGAGAGAGAGTAGAGGGAGTCTGATGTTGTTTATTTTATTTTTATTGCGTTTTATTTCACTAATGTTTACCTTTTCGGCATGATTCGAGGGAGCGAGAAGGAGAGAGGGAGGGAGCGTAATCGGGTGCGTTCAGGCGCGGGGTGACACACACACACACACGCACAGGCACGTGCTTCGCCATGAAGGTAAAGATATTAGACTGCAAGAAACATGAGCACTCGGCGGGGGAGACGCTGGAATTTCAGCTGGCTGAGGTGGACAACTCCTTCGCCAATGGCCTGCGCCGTGTGATGCTGGCGGAGGTTCCGGTGCTCGGAGTTGAGTCGGTGACAATAATCCAGAACACGTCCGTCCTCCCCGACGAGATGATCGCGCATCGTATTGGACTCGTCCCACTCTATTCCATGAAGGCCAGACGGATGGAGTACGCTCGCGATTGCCTCTGTGGCGGAAGTGGGTGTGGGGAGTGCCAAATCACCGGGGAGCTCAAGGTGAGCTGCCCCTCCGACGCGCATAGCCTGCAGGTCTTCATGGACGCCCTGAAGATCGACGACGAGGAGGTGTACCCCGTGAGCTCCGAGGAGCGTGGTGTGTGGCTGCTTACGCTTGGCCGCTCACAGGAGCTGAACCTTCGCGTTGTGATCCGGAAGAACATTGCCAAGACGCACGCCAAGTTCATGCCAGTGGCAACTGTGGCAATGCGCTATGCGTCAGACATTGTACTAAACCCGGACGGTTTCGCAAAGCTAGACGCGGAACACCGGCGGCAGTGGGTGGATCGCTGCCCTCGGCAGGTGTTCCGCTACGACGACAGAAGCGGTCAAGTGATGCTCGCTGACCCCGATGCCTGCATCTTTTGTCGGGAGTGTCTTTCGAAGGAGCCACCCTTTAACAAGCTCGCGGAACCCCTTGTCTTTGTGCGCCATAAGAAGGACAGACGGGGCTACTACGACTTTACGTTCACGGTGGAGTCCACGGGGGTGCTGCCGGTGCTGCAGATTCTGTACGACGCGGTTGAGGTGTTGCGCCGCAAGCTTGAGCGGGTGCGGGACGGCCTCCTTGAGGACCCCCACGCGGATGAGATGGTGCAGACGAGGCCCATTGGTGGAGCACCGACGGCGCCTGTGGTGGTGAACGAAGACATTGTGGAACGGGAGGGGGCGGAGGATAATCTTACCTTCGTAATGAACTGAGGGCGGCAACCCGGCGCCCGCCTTAATGACGACGAACACTCACTTGTATTCCCTACACAGCGGCCACTTTGCCGTTGCCGTTGCACTTGTGGCGGGGCTTCCCTGGCGGCGGAGGCGGAGGCGGCAGGACTCTTGGGGTGCTGCAGCCAGTTCATTTTTTCTGCCTTCTGTTTTTATTTGTTTTTTTTGCGTTTGTTTTTCTGCTGCCGATACCATTTTTATCTCTTTTTTTTATTGTTGTTGTTGCTTTTCCTCCTAGAAAGGTTGTCGGGCCCCTCCATTGGGGATTCTTCCTCCCCCTGCGTTCTGAGAGGGCCTTCGGCGCTGCTGCTCGGGCCTGCCTGCCGGCCGCAGCTCCGTTTTTTTTTTTTCCGCCCGCCCGCCCGCCGCGCCTCAGTTGCGGGGCCGACATGAAGCCGTTGCCGCCGCCGCCGCCGTCGTCGTCGGGGGCGCGACGGCCGAATGCTCGTCGTGCGCCTCCCGCCCGCGCGTCCCGCCTCCCCGTCCCGCGGGAGGGCGTTGCGCGGTTGCTGGAGCGGGGGGAGCTGCCGGCGGATGCCGACCTCGAGAAGCTGCTCATCACGGACAAGTCGTTCAAGGCGAGGCGGGCCAAAGTGCACCCCCACGACGCCCGGCTGGCCCCGCCGGTGATGACGAGCCTCTCCCCGTATAATCGCATGAACGGCTTCGTGCTGGACGTTGCGGAGATCAAAAAGATACCCGGCAAGCTCAACCTGCTGGATCTGCGGGAGTGGGAGTCGGCCCAGCGGCGTTCTTCGCAACTCTCTTCCGCCTCTAACTCCGCCTCAATGTTTAGCGACTCCCACCATCAGCTACCGACGCCAAGGCGGGAGGATACGAGGACCTACGCGGAGTTGCTCGATGTCTACTCCATGCACGAGTTCATTATTCGCAAGGGCGCCACACTTCGAAGCACGCCCGAGTTTGCCTCCTTCAAGCGGCGCTACACCGCATGCTGGGGCAACGTGGAGCTGGTGATACGACGCCTGGAGGAGTTTCTCAAGAGTTACGGCATAGACCTTGCCTACGTGGATGGTAAAAGGGTTGCGGCGCTGGCCAGCTTTCAAGTAGACGACATTCTTTCGCGAGAGGAGATGCTGCAGTGTTTTGCAAATCGTGAGGAGTTGGAGCCTCTCACTAGTAGCGTTACACAAAAATTCGTGTGTGGCCTCGACGGCCAACATCTCGCGGCGCAGAAGATTCAGGCCACGTGGCGCATGTACGCCCAACGTGTGGCCTACCGCCACCTGCTTGTGGGCACTCAGGCGGCTATTGTCATTCAACGCAGGTGGGCCCTGTATAGATCGCACTCGCTGACGAGGAAGACCATCAAGGTCCTGCGAGAAACGCGTCTGCTGCGTTGGAAGCGGACGATGGAGGAATTTACCAGGCGCTGGCCGCAAATAAAGGAGGGGCGGCGGACCATTGTTCACCTGCCGTCCTTGTCGTACCCGCGGTTCCACGCCAAGCATGTGCCTTTTTACTTTGCGTTGCAGATGGGACAAATTACGCGACTGACCGACTTGCGTGATCCGTTAGTGGAGGTTATTCTGCTCGCGCCGTTTCGACCGGAGCCGGAGGTGATGAATTATTATTTTACGCTGCTGGAGGACTCGGGTGTGGTGAATCCGCGAGGAAGATTCACGCTTTTGGTCCCAGAAGATGCAAAGCGACTTCCCTCTGGTCTCAGCCTCACACGACTGGTGTTGCTCAGTTCGCGTCTTATGAAGTGTCTCGCGTCACTCTGCAAGAACAGAAACACGTATGTCGTTCCAGGTGTCATTGGCGCCGAGGAGCATTCTCTTGCTCTTGAGTTGAACCTGCCGATGCTGAGCGCCGATCCCAACATTGCGCAAGTATTTGGCAGCAAAAGTGGCTCCCAACGCCTCTTGGACCTGGCGGAGATTCCCAATCCCGTTGGCGTTTACGGCCTGCGTGACCGGCAGGAACTTCTTTCCGCGTTGGCGTCGCTGATTGTAGAACACAAGGAGGTTGCTCGGTGGCTTGTGAAGCTGGAGACCGAGTCGTGTAGTCGTGGGCACGCGTACTTTGACGTGAACCGTATTCGTGTGCTTAAGGGCAACGATGAGTCGAGGAAGAACTACCACGGCGTGCTGAGCGAGTTGACGGACCACGCCGGCAAGCGGGCACGGTTGGTGCACCTCAACAGCTACCCGGACTGGGAGGCGTACGCAACGATGTTTGACACCGTTGGTGGCTGCGTGGAGGCGGTGCCAAACCGAATCAAGGCCTCCTTGTCCGCCAACCTCTTCATTGAGCCAACAGGTGTGGTGAACTTAGACTCCGTCGTGGAGCCCATGCTGGCCCCCGCGTTCACCGTGATGGGGTGCCGATTTCCGTTGCAGAAGTTTGTGCCGTACGCCGCCCTCCGTGACGCCGCCCTCTGCGTCGGCAAAGCCGCTTTCCAGAGGCGCATCATGGGCTTCATATCCGTCGACTTTGTGCTGCAGGAAGCGGCGGAGGAGGCCGCCCCGGAGCTGTACGCCGTTGACGTGGATCTCTGCCTCACCAACAACGCCGCCGCCCACCGTTTTGCCTGCCTTGTAACCGACAGCACCTGGAACCCGGAGACGGGCAGCTGCACAATGCCGCACACGCAGGAGAGTCTGGCTTACGCGTATAGCGGCATAATTCACAGTCCCTTTCTCTCAGCGGTACGGCAGCAGACGTTTTTCTCGCTCTGCCGCTCGAGGGGGCTTTCGTTTGACCGACAGCGTCGTATGGGCCTCGTGTTTCACATGGTGGATGTGCTGCTTCGCGGCTGCCTCGGCGTGCTTTCGGTGGGCACGCAGCGGGGCGCCGTGACGCGGGTGATGAAGGAGTTCCAGAGTCTGCTGAACCTCGAGCTGCCCAAGCAGAGCGAGCACTCTGCGGAGAGCAACTTTGTTTACTTTTCTTCTGCCATTCATCAACTGATCCGGTCGGTCTCGATCTCGAAAGGAATGTAAAGCAGTGTGTGTGTGTGCGTTGGAGGGAGGGGAGGAGAGGGGGGACGCATACCCACACATTACGGAGAGTGTGCGGGAGAGAACCACATGCAGGGGAAGATGAGTGCGAAAGTGTCTTGTATACATGCATACATGTGTATTTTCCCTGTCTGTATGTATATCCTTCTCTCGCTGTGTGTGTGAGGGTGTGTGAGTGTGAGGGTGAGTGTGAGTGCATTGCTTCTCCTTTTCTCCTTCTGTATTTGTGCGTATTGTCGAGGACATTGCGGGGCTTTGTGCCCCCATCCCCTCCACCCCTTCTTCCCCAAAGCACGCTTCTCTTGTGAGTCACCCGCGCCGTAGGCAGCCGCTGTTTTTTTTTTTGTGGGGGGGGGGCATGCGGTTCGTGCACGTGGGCGAGGTACTGTTTTTGTTTTGCGGCTTTGCCCCCTCGTTTCTGTTGCTTGCCGCGGCCACAGGGGTAAACAGCGTAGAAGCAAAGTAAACCAAGCGGAAGTAGGGTCATTTCGCCCGTGCGAGGACTCACTGCAAAGGCATCCGACAGGCACACGCAACGCGGAGGAGGGGCTAAAGTGAGCGGCCATGGCAGACGACAAGGACGCCGTCGCCGTCAGTGTTCTCGCGGAGGACCCGGAGAAGAAGAAGGGCAATGACAAGAAGGCCCGCGACACGGAGCCGCTGAAGCTGAGCGAGGAAGACGAACGCATCAAGAGCCAGGTGGAGCTTCTTGTCACGCGGGCCGGCGACAGCAACCCGGCGCTGGCCGCCACGGCGATCCAGCAGCTCACCGAGTTGCTGCGGACACACACAGGGGGGAGTGTGGCCTCCGTTCCTAAGCCGCTCAAGTACGTGCGGTCCATGTACGCACAGCTGGAGAAGGTCTTGAAGGACACAACAGACGCTTCTGTTGCCGTCCGGCTTCATGACGTTCTTTCGTTTGTTGCCATGACGATTGAATTTCCTGACGGGCGCCGTGCCTCTCTCGAGCACAAGCTTCAAGGGACCCAGGACGACCTGGCGGAATGGGGGCACGAGTACCTTCGCTTCCTTGCCGGCTCCATCAGCGCGGAGTGGAAGGAGCGCACCGGAAGGGCAGAGGGCGTCAACCACCTGGCGGGTTTCGTGCAGCAAATCGTCAGCTACATGGTGTCGCACCAGGATGAACCCACGGCCGTTGACCTCCTGATTGAGGTGGAGGACATGAGTGCCATACTGCCGCTCACCGACAGCCATAACCACAGGCGCATTGCTAGCTATTTGGCCGCCGTCAGCAAGTACCTGACACGTCCCATGGATACCGCGGCGCTCCGGGTGGTGTATGACATCTACCTCAAGATGGAGTCGTACAACGAGGCGTTGTTTGTGGCGCTGCAGTTGGGTGACCGGGGACTTGTGAGGGACCTTTTCGAAAAGTGTCATCGTGCTGCCGCTCGCCTGCAAATGGCACTAACCTGCGCGCGCTATAGACTGTATCTTGAAATTGACAACGAAGAAGAAGAGCTGCTCAGTGAAGCTATGGGTAATATGCGTCTTTCGCAAATGTACCGTCATGCGGCTGAGGATCTGGACTCAATGGCTCCAAAGAGTCCGGAGGATATTTTTAAGACAGGCATTGACGGGCAGGAGTTGACCACCTCCAGTGATAGTTCGTTTAAGCTGGTGTGCGCCTTTGCCAGTGGTTTGGCAAACTGCGGTTTTGGCAAGGACACATACCTCACTGAGAAAAACGTCTCCTGGCCGTACGAGCAAACTGAAAACCGTCTCATCGCGACGACGGCCATGCTGGGGCTTATTCATCTCTGGGACCACGCGGAGGGTCTTCAAGAGATCTACAAGTACTTTTACTCGGATGCCGCCAACATCAAGGCTGGGGCCTGCCTTGCCGCTGGGGTGGCAATGTGCGGCGTAACAAATCTCTTTGATCCTGCGCTGGGGCTCCTTTCGGATTGCGTCGGATCTCCGCAAAAGGAGGTGAGTATTGGCGCCATTCTTGGCCTTGGATACGCCTATGCCGGGACCCAGAGGGAGGATGTCAGGGAGCTGTTGATGCCCATCCTGGTGGACACGGACCAGGCGCTGGAGGTGCAGTGCATGACGGCCTTTGCACTTGCCATGGTGTTCGTTGGCTCGGCAGACGAGGGCCTTACAGAGACGATGGTGAGTTGTCTCATGGAGTTTGCCGAGGAGCAATTAAAAGAGCCGGCACTCTGCTACTTTATTTTGGCTGTGGGTTGCCTGGTGCTCGGCAAGCAAGAGGTGGCCGACACACTCCTCGATGCGACGCAGACACTCTCGCCGCTTATTCGCCGATACACTGAAATTGTGGTGCGCAGCTGCGCCTATGCGGCGACGGGAAATGTGGTTGTGATTCAGAACTTCTTTCACGCCATTGCCGAGACCGAGGAGCCGGAGGAGCCTGCGGAAAACGCGGAGGACGGGGCAGAGAATAAGTCGAAGCCCGCCGATAAGCCGACTCCCTTGAACCACAAGGCTGCTGCCGTTCTCGGGATTGGACTGGTGGCCCTCGGGGAGGACATTGGGGTGGAGATGGCGAAGCGGTCCGTCATTCATGCCCTGCTTGTGGACACGGTAAGTAAGGGCGGGACACATGTCTCGGGCAGGCACGCAATCCCCCTTGCCTATGCGCTACTTTCAGCCTCCGACCCGAGCATGCCTGTGGTGGAGACGCTGAATCGTCTCTCGCACGACAGCGATGCGCTGACGGCACTCAACGCCATACTGGCCTTGGGAATCGTCTCGGCTGGGAGCAACAACGCCCGAGTCGCGAGCAAGCTGCGTAACTTGGCCTCTTACTATCACAAGGAACGCTTCCCACTTCAGCACTTTTCTGTTCGTCTGGCGCAGGGGCTGACAATGATGGGGAAGGGCCACTTGACACTGTCTCCACTGCTCAATGACCGCAGGCTGGTGTCGCCGACGGCGCTAATGGGGCTTCTTGGCTTCCTGCACAGCGCACTATACTGCGAAAAGACTATTCTGGGCAAGTACCATTACATGCTGCTCACCCTTGCGCCGAGCATCAGCCCCCGCATGGTGGTTGCCGTCGATGCACAGATGGAGGTCTTCAAGGAAGGGGTGCAGGTGCGCGTGGGGCTCCCCGTGGACACGGTGGCGGTGGCCGGAAAGCCAAAGACCATCACGGGATTCCAGACGCACACCACCCCCGTGCTCTTGAGCGCCACGGACAAGGTTGAGGTGGCGTCCGGGAAGCATCAGGCTGTCGCGACCGTTATTGAGGGCATTTTTGTTGTGGAGGAGAAGCCAAATGTGGAGTAGCAAACGCCTTCCTGCCGTACCACCCGCGCAGCTCTACAACAACAAGAAAAAGGAAAAAGAAAGAGCAGGGAGGGGGGCAGGCCAAAAAAAACGAAAAAAGAAAAAAAATAAAAAAAAAAAAAAAGAAGACGCGAACATCATCTGTGATGTTTAGCATCAGAGAGAAAAGGGGAAAGTAAGCGATGTTGATGAGGAGGAGTGTGGGGAAGTGCTCCCGCAGAGAGCTTGGACGCTTTTTCGTTGTTTGTTTGTTTTTGTTCTTTTGGCTCAGCTTGCGTTTGCCATTCCCTCCCTTCCTGCGCCGCCTCCAATTCGGTGGGACACAGTGCCGCTGGGCGGGGAGGGGGCATAAGCGATGACGCCCCGCCCCTTCCTTCTCTCATGTTTTTTTCTGCGTTTTATTTATACGCCTGATACGGCCCTGCGCCGGTGCGCGCCCCCCGCCGCTGTGCGTCCTGGGTGGCGCTTTTTGTGCCTTGACGCCTCTCTTTGTGCGGTCTGTCCTCTCTGGCGGAGCCTCGCCTGCACCATTTTTTTTCTTTTTTCGTTTTTTTATCTTCTTCTTTGCCTGCTTTCGTCGTCGCCGTCGCACTGCGCGGGCCACACGTGTGTCTGCGTGACGTCCCAGCGGTGCCTGCACATGGCGCCTGCCGCCTCCCTGTTCCTGCTGCTTGCCGTTCTGTGGTGCGGCGCACCGGCTGCCGCCGCCCACTCTGTCGACACGTGCCGGGCGGGCAAAGTCACGCTGCGGAACGCGTCCTCCGTCACGACGACCACTGACGTCTTTGGCGCGACGGCGAACGTCACGTTTAACTTCTGCGCTCCGGCGGTGGGGAGCGTGTGCGGCGCCAACAGCGGCGGCTTCGGCGCGGGGTACGTGGAGGTGGTGGCCGACGGGGCGTGCGTGGAGTCCTTCACGACGCTGCTGCGGCCGCCGGCGGCGGGCGCGGCGCAGACGACGACGTTCACCGTCGCCAACCCGAATGAAACTTCCACTTTCCGTGTGAGCGTGCAGTGCAACAGCAGCGGCGCCCCTGGCGAGGTGTACAGCGCCGGCGACCTCCGCTCAGGTGGGACGAACGGGAGCGTTTGGTTCGAGGCGGACTTTTCCTCCGTGGAAGGGTGCCAGGTGAACAACTTCTTTTGCGCCGCCTCCGACGACTGTGTGGGGGCCTCCTGCATCAACGGCATCTGCATCGACACGAGCTGCCCCATGCTGAGCTCCGTCTCGCAGGTTGCCACGGTGCCGGCCAACTACCTCTCGCTGGTGCGCGTGACGGACTGCTACGGCTTCCCTGTGCAGGGGCTCCTCGCCGAGAACATCTCCGTGCGCCTCAACGGCGACTCCATCGATGACCCGCCGCTCTCCTTCGCCGTAGACAACGTCCGCCGGGCGGCGAATCTGGGCGGGGTCGTGCGAATTACAACACTCATGATTCAGCAGAATAGCCACGTCGTTTCGGAGTACGAAGACGACCTCAAGGAGCACCTGAGGGCGTTCCTTGTGAACCTCACGGAGGCAGGGGAGAGAGGCAACTACATTGCCCTCGTCGTCTTTGACGGCTCGGCGTCGCCCGTCACGGTTCAGCCACACACTACGGACCTTGAGCTGCTTCAGAAGGCTGTCGATGCCCTGCCGCTGACGATGCCCGATCCCTTGCCGACGAACCTGTACGGCGCGGTTGTCTACGGTCTCGAGGCGAGTTACCAGATGCAGTCCACATTCAACGAGAGCACGTACACGACACTTGTCCTCTTCTCCGACGGCTTTGACACCGCCGCTCGCATCACAAAAGCAGAAGCCATTCGCAAGGCGCAGTACTTTGCAGCAAAAAATGTCACCACCTTGGCGCTTGGCATCTCAAACCGTTCAGACCTTCTCTTCTTGAGGAAAATTGCCACGTCTGGCTACTTCAACGCCTTCTCCATGGACTCCCTTGCAGACGCCTTTGGACGGCTGACAAGGCAGATTCTGACACTGCGCCGTAACGTGTACTATGTCTTGCTGTGCGTTCCCAACCGCAAGAACCACGTCTCAGTGGAGGTTTCTTTAAGCCCCTCTGAGGCGTTTGCGAACGTGCACCCGCTTCAGTTCACCGTAGACACCTCTGGGTTTACGGGCGGGTGCAACGAGTCTGTTCTCAATGGCAGCATTGTGGGGGATAATTCTTCGTTTGCCCCCGCTCCCGCGTCTGTGTATCTTCCCTCTGGGGGTTCTCTCACCGAGGCCCTGGGCCCCTACGCGAGTTTGCGCTTTTACACCAACTGCACCGCCGACGTGTGTCTGCTGGACGTTGCGGCCGACGTCCCGAAGCGGGTTAGCCCGCGGACTGTGCTGGTCCTCGTCACGCCCCGCTGCGTCTTGTCGCCGTTCTGCTTTGACGACGCCTTTGACGACAATTACACCGTGCGAAGCAATGCGTCTGCGAAGTATCAGTTTATGTTGATCTCGGGCGTAAATCGCTCGACCGTCTTCAATATCGTTTCTTTGGCACCGCCGCACTGGACGGTGCCGCCGCCATTTTTAAGCCGGAATTTATCCGGCGTGAGGGACCTGGCGGGCGAAGCAGACTTGTCTGCCATCGTCATATTGGCCCTCTCCACTCTTCTTCTCTTGGCCGCGGCTTGCGCCTGCGTCTGTCGCCACCACTGGCGCCACTCATGCGCCGCCGCGGGTGACCCGACGCCGTACAGGCGGCTAACGCCGTACCCGGCGCCACGCGCGTTCCAGAAGCCGGCGCGTCGCACCTCGTTGAATGTCCCCGTGCTGCCGCGCATGGAGCAGATGGGGGAGGAGGGCGCCTACGGCTACAGCGCGCGCTGGTCGGGGCGAGAATGAGGCGCCGCGGGTGCACCGAAGCCCCCCTGCGCCGTGGCACAAGTCCCTGTGAGTTCAAGAAGGGAGGGAGAAAAATACGAGGCCCTTTTTGTTACCATTGCTGTATACATATTTTTGTACGTGTTTGTTTGCTTCACTCCTTGTGTCCACCCACCCACGTGATTTTAGGCATTTTGCGCGGTGGCTTTTTTTTTGCCGTTGTTGCCAGGTTCCCAGTCTCCTCTTCCACTCGTTGTGTGCGTGGAGTGCGGCCCCGCCTCCCTCTCCTGCTCTCGCCGCTGACGACTTGTGCGTCCGCCGCGCCGACTGCCTCCTCACGCCTCGCTTCTTCCAATTCCGCCTCGCCCGCAGTTTACGTAAGCGGATACGATAGTCGTTTAGGTTTTATTTGCAGCACCGGGCAGTAGAGGCAAGCGGGGAAGCGTGGGAAACGATGCACTCGGAGGACAGCATCGAGCAGCTGCTTATGATGGAGATGGAGCGGGAGGTTGAGCGGAACAAGGCGAGCCGGCCGGAGCCGCACGGGAACACGACCGCGTTGCCTCCGCCCTTCGAAATCTCCCCCATTGATGACCACCTCGCAAAGAAAGAGGAAGAGGCCATCAAGGCAGAAATTCAACGCAGATTGCGGGCGAAGGAGCAGGAACGAACAAGCCGAGATAACTCGGTTTCTTCATCCTCACCTCTCAACAACTCAATTCCGCTTGCGACTGCTGCCCCACACGCATCTAAACAAACCGGAAGCAAAACAAATGCCGAGGAGCTTGCACGGAGGGAGGCCGAGGAGCTTGCACGGAGGGAGGCCGAGGAGCGTGCACGGAGGGAGGCCGAGGAGCGCGC
>NW_021704149.1:24886-31400 GCF_003719485.1 Trypanosoma conorhini | reverse complement strand
GGCCGAGGAGCGTGCACGGAAGGAGGCTGAGGAGCTTGCACGGAGGGAGGCTGAGGAGCGTGCACGGAGGGAGGCCGAGGAGCTTGCACGGAGGGAGGCTGAGGAGCTTGCGCGGAAGGAGGCCGAGGAGCTTGCACGGAAGGAGGCTGAGGAGCTTGCGCGGAGGGAGGCTGAGGAGCGTGCGCGGAGGGAGGCCGAGGAGCGCGCACAGCGAAAAGCCGAGGAGCGTGCACAATGCGAGGTGGAGACGCGTCGCGTTGAATCCAAGGACTTTATGCCAAACGTTGGTTGTGCGGCGGCTTCTACCGCGGAAGCCAATTTGAAGCCTAAACGTCTGCTTGGAGTTTCTTCGACCCTGTCAGATGAATGTGGTCCCGGCTGTGGCGACGAGTCCGATGACGAGTACGAGGCGACCTCCACTACAAGTTATAGCACCAACAGTCGTGGGGTCGCGCAGGTTGAGAATGACAACGGCCTTCTCTCTGGTGTATCAGACAACGCGTCGGACTTTTTTTCCGACGCGAATCCTCCACCTGAAGTCTTTGAGCAATATGCGTCGCAGGAGTTGCACCGGCTTGGCCTCACGGAGGCGGAGTTGCGCTGCCGGCGCATCGAGTGCCATCAGTACGAGACGATACGTGAGCCCGGCCGCTGTTTGTTTCCGCCCGGCGAGCACCGGGAAGGCGAACTCTCCGCCGCAAGCGTGCAGCTCGGTTTCTTCCGCGCGAAGCAGGTGATTATCTCCAGCTCGCTTCCGCGCCAGAAGAAGGTGGCGGAGCGGGAGCGGCGCGATGATCCGGGGCAGCGCCCGTTGAGCACACTTCACGGCTTCTTTGAGAGCGAGCTCCTGCTAGACCCCGCCGTGACGTTCGATGACGAGGACCTTCCACACAATGCCCCCGCGGAGTGCGTGATGACGGAGCGGGAGCTGCTCTCGGGCCCGGCGGACACGGCGGTGAGGCGAGCCCTGTCGAGGCTTTCCTTTGGGGACCCCATCCAGCTCTGGGAGAGGGCCCGGGGCCACTCCTTCGACCTCCTCAAAGCCGGTGGCAAAAACTCGCAGCGGCAGCCGACGCACACCAGCGGTGCGACCGCGAACGCCATTTGGGTCAGTGAGATGGATGCAAAAAAGCCGATCACCGCCGTGAAGGTTTTCGCCGGTGGTGCCCCGCTACGGGTGGAGTGCACCAAAATTGGCGGTCCCATGGCGGACATTCACGGGAGTGACGTGGATCCGGTTATTCTCTCCATGGCATTCTTCAGTGTGACGGGGAACAGCCGGATGAAGGTCTCCGAGACATTCTTCTTTGACTCCGCGGTTGACATCTTTTACCCCCACAAGGAGCGCCAGGAGCTGATTCAGCGAAACGAGGTGGTGACGTTTGTGCCGCGGGAGTTTATGAGCTCACTGTACCTTATCGTGCACGTGTACCGCCCTGCCAGCGAGGAATTCGAGAACTACGTCGACCTCTACACGAGGCCTGACCGCTACAAGAGTCAGCACGTCGTCCCAATGAAGCAGGAGACGCAGCTGCTCGCCATGACCTCCGATGCGCTTGAGGAGTTGGGCTGGGGGTTTGTCGCCTGCGGGCGGCGCCCAAGCGCACTCGCAGAGACGGTTTCATTTAAAAAATTGTACCGGAAATCCGTTACTGATGTTCAGCTTTGCAAGCTCGTGGATGATGAGCGAGAAAGAAACGCGCTGCGCACGGTCCCCTTTGAGATTGAGCTCACAATCACAGACTGCGCGTCACACGAGGTGGCTTTTCCTTCGCAGTACGCGGAACCGCTTCCAGAGGAGAACGAGACGATGGTGAGTCTTTTAGACCCAGACATCCCCGGGGCCCGGGCGCAGACCTACCGGTATGTTCCCTGCGCCATTCCCATTCTCAACTCCGGCTTTTTCTCCGCATACCATAGCGTCTACTACTTCCGCCTGAATAGAGTGAAATTGCTGAACTCTGGCAGTCTTCGCAAGGTGCCGAACACGCACCGCACCTACCTGATGCAGATTTGCGTGAAGGACAAGGACATCTCCCTTGGGGAGGAGGGACTACCACTGATTTATGGACGTGGATTGTCAGGGAGGAAACTGGAGACCTCCGCGTGGAGCTCGACGGTCCATAACAGCTTGGATTTTGAATTGAACGATGAATTCAAGATCCAACTGCCCCTTTTCCTGACGGATGCGCATCACATCTTTATCACGCTGTACGCTACTTGCCAGAAGAAAAGTCTCCCCGTGGACGGTCAACAGAGACTGTGCAAGGTCGGTTACGCAGCCTTCCCTCTCTGTCGGAATGGCGTGCTGCGCGTGAAGCAGGATTGGGCGATCAACTTCGTCTCCGCGGAGCAGGCTGTGGTGATCGCTGCCGGTGGGTATCTTAGCAAGTTCCCGGAGGCGCCGCGGTTGGCGCTGTTGAACAACGGCCTCCCTGTTTTACATGCCTCAACGCAAACCCGTACGTCTGTCCACGCCTCGAATGAGGTCATTGCGGGCATCCTGCGGGGTGTGACGCCCGCCTTGAAGAGCATCTCACAAAACGACGAGGTGTTCGCAGTTTCAGGGACCTTAACGGCGGGCCAAGTCGCATGCGATGATGCGGCGCATTCCAAGATCATTGCCCTGATGCGGAAGCTGCCACTTGCAGAGATTCTCGCTTTTTTCCCACTTCTGTCGTTTTTCAGTCTCGCGCTTGTCAGCTCTCCTTCGTCCAGTGTGAGCTTGGACTGCCGCACGGCGGCGCTGGACGTTTTGGTTGACATGACTTACAGGTCCCAGGAGTACGACATTGCCACGCAGGCCTCGAGGCGGCGCCAGGGGCAAGAGTCAACGCCTGGACCCATGTGGACCTCCGTGACGACAATCCTGTACTATCACCTCTCAAACAATCTCCTGTACGATGGGCAACGGTACCCGCTGTACGCGGGTGTGGCGGAGGTGTGGCTGAACTTGTTGGCCCAAGCGAGAACGGCTCCGGGTGCCCCAGCGCCGAGCACTTCGTCGGATGGAGGCTCCAATGCCCCCAGTAGCACCAAGGGTGGTGTGCCGGCGCAGCGGAATATCAAGAAGCAAATGACGGATCTCTCATGGTATTTGTTTGACGTCATACTCCGCTCTGTGTATCTGTCGGCTTTGGAGAACCCCAATACACCCCGCACCGAGTTGTTTCATCCCAGCTTCTACGCAGTCGTACAAAAACTCTGCACCGAGGTGCTTGACGTGCTTGCTGGCTTCACCGTTGCTGGAGTTTTGGTGCGTCGGGTCGCGTTGTTTGTGCGCAACCTTGGCAACTACTGCGATCGTGGGCAGCTGCTGGAGGTCTATCACTGCGTGGTGAAGTTCTTGGAGGACCGGGGAGATATGGAGGGGCTGTGCGTGTTTTTGAAAATAACGCTGGAGGATCCGGATGTCGTGGGGTTAATGCTGCCCTTGTCGGCCCACGCCAACCCCATCTTTTTCACCCGCATTTTGCTGGACGCCTTGTCACGCCTGTTACTTCACCGTGACCGCGACACAAGGGCGGCGGCGACGGAAATGCTCTACTCCTTCCTTTGCGGTCTTGCGAACAACCCACGCGTTCCCGCCGCCAATCTTCGCTGGGTGGCCTCCCAACTCTTCTCCCTGCTGCGGCCGCTGTCGCTGCAGTGGAAGTCGTATTTGCAGCTCTGCGAGAAGGTGGATGCGGCCACTGCCGTTGCCGATAAGCGGCAACTCGTCGTGTGCATGTTGTGGATCACGTACTACACCTCTCGCGACATCATACGCCAGTGGCTGGCGGAGGAGACGGACAGCAAGGCCCTCGCCGGGTTTCTGGGGATTACCACCGAGGCGCAGTCGCTGCTTCGCTACAACGCGGGTACCGACAAGGCAGACCTGCACGGGGCGAAGGGCACAACGAAGGAGTTACGGGAGTGGGATGCCCGCATGTCGACCTTTACGACGGCCATGGGATCGCGGATGTGCAACATTTTTCTCGAGGATGTTCCGCACGTTCTGCGCACGCTACGCGACGACCAGGCAAACATAGCCGTGTATCCATTTTTTGTTATGCTGGAGAATCTTCTGCACTTGGGAAACTCCACTGTGGCGCTCCAGTTCGGTTCCGCCGCCTTGTTTGAGGTTGTCTGCTCCTTGTTCCCGGAGATCATCAGTGGGACGGCGCGGATGGGCAGCGGCATGGTGCTGCTCGCCTTTCGCCTGATGAGTAGTTGTTGCCAGTACGTCCGCGCAATTGCCGGGCGAGCCTTTTTCCTCATGAGTCAGTCGTACTTCAAATGGAACCGGTCCCTCGCGCGAATGAAGTCGCTTACCGCCAACGCATTGGTGTCTGTGGCGGAGTCTAAGACGCGGGATCTTCGTCTGGCGGGGAGGTTCATTGAGTTCCAGTTTGACGACCTGCTAGAGCGCGCCCACGCGGAGGAGGAGCATTACCGGGCACCCTCGCAGACCTACGACGAGCGCTACGGGGGCGACGGCCACCAGCCTGGCGGCAACTCTGGCGCGAAGTACCGTTACCGCGTCGATCCCCTGTTTCTCTCCGTGCAGCGCCGCCTCTCCGTCCCAAAGTACCTGCTGGAAGGGGAAAAGAGGGAGAGGGGGGCGGACCTGCACGCCGGGCACGACGCTGCGGGGGTGTACGACAGCAGCGAGAAGACGCCGCCACGCTTCTCGGAGGAGTTTGCCGCAATGTCTGCGTCTGCGCTCAGTCTTTTTCGCGACGTCTTACGACTGCAGGTGGACGACTCGATGCGGTTCAAGGAGGCGAAGGTGTTTGCGTACTTCGAGGTGGTGCGCAACTTCCTTCGACAAAATGCGCTTCGCGAGGTTCTGAAGTGGCTTCACCGGCTTCACAGCACGCACAAAGCCAACGGGGATATGGCGGAGGCGGGGATGGTGCTCTTCTTCATCGGTGCTTTGTGCTTCCGCGTGACGGAGATGTTCTACCAGCTTAGGGGAAAAGACTCTCGCGGCGCACGCATGCCGTTTGGCCTCTTGTCCTACGTCTTTTGGCACGACTACGTGCGGGTGTTGCCGGAGGTGGATGTGCTGCTTCCCGTCGACACAATCTACGCCATCGTGTCTGGGCTCTACGTCTGCCCCGATGAGGCCTGTTGCTCGGTGGAGGGGCAGGTGAAGGCGCTGAAGGAGGCCGCGGAGCACCTTGACAAGGACCACTACTACGAGTTCTCCCTCGGGGCCATCGCCATCGTGGACAAGTACCTGCGCGCCATCGGCGACTACAAGGGGGCGGCGATGGTGCACACGGCGATGGCGACGTGGTGCACGGCCGTTGCCCAACAGGGCAAGCGGCGGAACCACCGCTACTTTCTTCTTTGGGCCCGCATGGAGCGCGAGGAGCCGCGCAAGACGCGGCGGGAGCTGCAGGAGGAGGACACCGTGCTGGGCGAGCGGCCGCGGGGGTTGCCGGAGGGCCGGGCCATTAAGCGCGTGTACAAGATGCCGCCCGACACCCCGCTGAAGGAGTTCCAGGCGTACAGCAAGTCGTACATCGACTCCCTCTTCGGGGACGCGAGCCTCGTCGTTCTCACAGACGACCTCGCCGACACCCTCCCGGCGCTGCCAGAGCCGACCTCCAAGAGGAAGCGGGTGGCCTCGCAGCACCAGCCGCCGAACCACTGCTGGGTCACCGTGTGCGAGGTGCATGCAAGCTTTGCGAAGGGCGAGCCAGCGCCCCCCAACGGCTTTGACAAGTCAATGCACCTGCAGAAGTTTGAGAGTATTTTGTACGTCCGCGCGAAAACGGAGTCCACCGACACCGGGACGGATGACGTGATGAACCAACGCATGTCCATAAACGTGTATGAGCTGGATCGCGCCTTTCCCTCAACGACGAGCGCTATTGATGTCTGCAGGCTCGAAACGTCGCTGCTGAACGCCTACGAAACGGTAGTAGAAACTTTGCGACAGCGCACGGTGGCGATTGAGCAGGCGCCTGAAACTGACACGCTCATCACGGTGCTGCGGGAGGCGCTCTCGCCGATGGGGATCGCGCCCCCGGGCGCCTACATGAAGGAGGTGATCTCCGCCATGGGCGGCAACAGCGAGGTCGTGGAGGCCGTCAAGTCACTCAGCGCGGCGGCGCGGAAGAAGTTGTCGGTGTGCGAAAAACGAAACGTGCTCGTTTCGCAGTCTGAGGACTACGCGCTCGTGCTGAAGGCGGTGACGGATATGGAGTGCTGCCTCATCGCCGTGGTGGATTCTCCTCGTGAGCAGTATGAATAGCAGAGGTAGAGCTGTAAGGTAAACCAAACACACAGAGATGAAGGGAAAAATAGAAAGCGAAAGAGAAAAAAAATAAAGTGTGCGCGGCGGGGGGCAGCACAAAGGCCACATACAACCGTAAGATAATTCTTGAAAAAACAACAACAACAAGGAAGTGGAGAAGGAAGGGGAGCGAAGACAAAACCATTATTATATGAAGAAGAAAAAGGGAGAGAGAGAGAGAGGAATAGAAAGTGCGTGCGTGTGTGTGTGTGTGTCTCGACCCTC
>NW_021704149.1:9205-24369 GCF_003719485.1 Trypanosoma conorhini | reverse complement strand
AGAAGAAAAGGAAGAGAGAGAGAGGGAAGTGAAAGTGCGTGCGTGTGTGTGTGTGTGTCTGACCCTCTGGCTATATATATATATATTTCCATCTGTGTCCGCGTGTCCATGCTCGAGGTTGAATTGTGCAAGCCACGAACAGTATATACATGTGTGCGGCCACGAGCAATGCGTGTTTTGAGTGCCTTCCCTTAGAAGAGACACATCTACGAATGTGCGTCTCGTTTTACCCTTGCTTTGCCTTTCCTTTCCCTTTACGTGTGTGCGTTCGAACCGCCGTGTTTACGCTCGTGCCGCAGCACTCCTCAGTGCTCGGAGGTATTCAGGGAAGAGGCCGCCTTCTTTGTTCTGCTTAATTGAGCCGATGAATGCTGCGTCTTGTTTTATTCGTCTTCCCCCTTTTTTTCATTTTATCCCCTTTTTTACTTCTGCACGCTGCAATTTTGGCGTGGGCCAACGGAGCTCCGCAAGCAAAACCCACCAAACCCAACACGGTTACTGCGGAGGTATGTTTTTTTATCCGCTCTCTATCCGTGATTTTTTTTTCCCCCGGTGTTTTTTTATTTCATTGAAGCCTGTTGCTGTCCATCCCCTGGACTACGTGAACTGCGCGCAGAGGGTGCAGGCGCCACAAGCAACTTCTCCCTTGCTTCGTTGTTTCCCTCACGCCACGTTGCCGTGACAGAGTAGAAGTAAAAGCAGTAGTAGAAGGACGAACACCGACAACCGCAGCCGCAGCGGGAACAGAGGGGAGGACGCAGGGGCGGGATGTCAGCTCCGTGCAATTTTAGCGACCAGATCACCGGAGAGGTGGTTGTGCCGTCGTCGTGGCGTAAGGAGGCCGTATGCGTTGACGCAACCTGCCAGACCGCCCCGCTAGACGTGTGTGAGGCGGAGGTGCAGACTGCTATCAGCGCGCTACAAGTAGTCAACCGGTTTGACAAACAGGTGGGCCATGAGAAGAAGAAGGTTCAGGCCGCGTTAGATGGCCTGCAGTACGTCTACGCAGGGGTGGAGATGGACGAGGGGAGGCTCGCCACATTTTTGGAGGACGCCAAAAATGACGTGCTGTCAATGTTGTACCGCAACGCAAAGAGCGGCGCCTTCAGCAACTATGAGCCAAACTGGTCAACGAGGAGCACCGACGTTGCGTCGGTGGCCACGCTTTCCTCACCTTACGCCGTGGAGGGGGAGCTGCATGTGCTCTCGCTGAGCTGGAATGCGAACGGGGCCCTGCTTGCGGCGGCGTACGGCCGCGTGGACACGGCAGGGTGGTGCTACAGCAGTGGCGTTGTCGGCATCTGGAATCTGGCGCGCCCGGACATTGATGTGAACGCGCCGCATCACACGCTAGAGATGGACTCCTTCGTCACCTGCGTCGCGTTTCACCCAACCCAGGCGTCCGTGCTTGCGGTGGGGCTCTACAGCGGCGAGGTGGCCGTGTACTCCGACGTGACAAGTGCGACCCCGACCGCGATGTCGACAGGTGGATCGCCGTTGTCGCACAGGGAGCCGGTCTCTTCGCTGCAGTGGACGCAAAGTCTACAGGAAATGCGGGAATCGCACCGATTTATTCTCTGCTCTTCCGCACAGGACGGATACATTTTCTTCTGGACCCCGACAAACAAACTGTCGCAGCCGCTTGCCGCATTCTCTGTGGAAAACAAAAAAGGCGTGGTTGCCGGTGTGCAGTCCGTCCGATTTGCACGTCCTGCCGGCGGCGGTGGGGCGAGTGTTCCTTCAGGCGACAGCCCGCTCCTCATTGGACTAGAAAACGGAGACGTCGGCCGCGCTCGGCCAGGTGTTGTGAGTGTGTTGTCCGCACGCAGCAGCGACGCGCTGGTGGCGTTGGACGTGGATTGGCTGAGCGGCCACCGAGGGCCGGTGCAGAGCGTCGACACCTCGCCCTTCTTCCACAACTTGTGCCTCACCTGCTCCTCCGATGGCAGCGTCCACTTGTACAACGCCCTGGAGCGTTTTCCGCTGGCGACCCTTGAGCCCTCGGCGGAAACCAAGCATTTTCTCTACGCTGCACAATTCAGCCCCTTCCGCCCAAGCATTCTCGCGGTGGTGTCGCGGAGTTCCTTTCTGCACATTTATGATCTTCAGAAGTCGCAGTTGAAGCCGATAGTCTCAATAGAGGCCGGCGTTGACGGCGCGCCGGTGCTGTGTCTGGCGTTCAATCACACTTCCCCTGAGTGGCTTGTCACGGGGGATACGCGCGGCTGCGTGCGGCTCTGGCGACTGCCATCCACGCTTATTCAGACGACCGACTTGGAGCGTGCGGCTGTCCGTAGCACCCACGTCCACGGCAATGACGAGGATGCGGTGCGCTCCCTTTTGGGATTCCCGCTATGAATCCCCTCTTCTCGTCTTTTTTTTTCTTCTTCACCCCCCTTTTTGATCATCGGCGTTGTTTGTTTGGCCCCACGACAACAACTGACGTGGGCGACTTTGTCACCGCCGTTGTATTTTCCACCTCCAACGCCGAGACTTCCCCCACGGGCGTGTTGGGGGCGTGACTGGAAATGGACTTTCTTTCCATCTTTGTTTTCTCGCATTGTGTGTGTGCGTGCGCGCACGTTGTCCCCGCCTTTTTTTTTTTGTCTCTTTGCCTCCCCCCTCTCCAAGTGCCGCCGCAGACTCGTAGATGGCGTATCTACGGCTCCAAATAGCTGTTGTTGGGGCGCCAACCGTCGGCAAGTCGGCGTTTGTGCAGATGATCCACAGCAACGGTGTGACATTCCCGAAGAACTACCTCATGACGACGGGCTGCGACTTTATCGTGAAGGAAGTGCAGGTGGACGAGCAAAACACGGTGGAGCTTCTCATCTTTGACGTCGCGGGGCAAAAGGAGTACGAGACGATGATGCCCAGCTACGTGGAGCACGCCGCAGCCTTTATCCTCATGTACGACGTGTCGAATAAAGTGACCTTTGAGGCCTGCACGCGGTGGATTAGCGCGATAAAGCATGTGAACAACGACATGATCGGATTCCTCATGGCAAACAAGATGGATCTTGCAGACAAGTCGGAGGTGACGGAGCGTCAGGGCAAAGACTTCGCGAACGCCAATCAAATGAAGTTCTACAAGTGCTCCACGCTGCGTGGGGTGGGCGTTCGCGAGCCGATTGAGGACATTGCGAGGCTCTACCTGGATGCGTACAACAAGCGTATTGAGCAGCTTGCCCGGGTGAAGTAACTTTCTTTCCTGCGTGGGTGGCTGATGCGTAGAGTGTTGCTGCCCCCGCCCTCTCCCCTCAAACGAGTATTTATTTATTAGAGGCACACAAGGGGTGAGTGCAGGGAGGGACACGGCGGTGTTGTTGCGAGAAATGCACAGGCGTTCTGAAAAGAAAGAGAGGAGGAGGAGGGGGAAACTATTAGAAAAAAGTCTGCATGCAAGCATGTCCGCCCACCGGACTTAAAATGAGAGAGAGTGAATGAGAGAACAAGTTCCCAGAGCAACCGTAGGAGGCTCGGAGGGTGGGTGGGTAACGCGTTCCTCGGTACGTGTGTGTGTGTGTGTCTTTCGTACCTTTTCTTTTCCTCAACTCCGAAGGAACATCACATGAATGATCCACGACGATGAAATATGTGCCCTGCTGCTGGAAGAGGTTCAAGAGCGCTTCCCACTGTACGACTCGGCCATTGAGTCTGTCGGCTCCTGGCGTGTTGTGATGTGCAGCTTTACAGGCGGCGCCAAGGGCTTTGTGCCGTACCCGGTGGTTGAGCGCGACGAGTTCACGTCAAAGAGCCTTCGAGCCGTTGTGGAGGTCGTGGACGCGTTGCGGGGGCGAGGCTGCGCGGAGGTTTTCCTTGTTTTTGTCGACAGCGGTGGCACGCTTACGTTTTACCGTGCAAACACCCTGCGTGCTTGAGGGGCACGCACTTCCCCGCTTTCCTCCACAGCTCGAAAGGAGGGCCGTGGGGGAGCTCGACGCAGGGAGGCTGCGCAAAGAAGAAGAAACGGGGCGGTGTGTGCGGGGGTGGTCGGAGGAATTGAAGGCATTGCTGAATGCGCACTTTTTTTTTTCCTGCGTCTCCCTAGAGGGGGTGGCCGGCTCACGGGGCGCGCGGCTGCGTTGTCTCCCCAATCTTGACCCGTCGTGGATGCCAACAACACCGACTCTTTTCTCTTGTTTACTCTGCAGCGTGTTGTGTGCGTGTTTTTGGTTTTTCTTTTTCCTCCTTGGGGAGGTAGGCTAGGCACTGTTTTTGTGTGTGTGTGTTTTTTTGTTTTGCTTTGCCGCGTACGTGTGTGTGTGTGTGTGCGTGTGTGTGTGTGTGTGGGGGGGGGGCCTGAGAGCGTCTGTTTCACAGGGCGTGAGGGAAATAGAATATAAAAAAAAAGCAAAGGAGGGAAACAAGGGGCAGATGGAGGATCCCAGCTGGCGTCGGAACTGCGACCTCCTGGCGGATGCACTTCAGTCGCTGGATCGCAGCACTTCGCAGATTCGGCGCAGCACGAACAAACTCGCAACGCTGCGGGATATCGCAAGAGAGCGGGAGCGGGTGAAGCAAGTGACGGCCCGCACGAATGCCAGGGAGGTGCACGGCATACAGGACGCGCTGGGGCTCATGGAAAAGTATATGCGGCTTAACCCCGCCCAGCTGCGGGGGCAGGGTGTGAAGCTCACGACGGAGGCGAAGGTTGCCATGGATAAGTATCAAAATTCATGCGACGCGTTCTACAAAAAATGCATCAGCGTCGAACAGTCCCTGCGCTCTTCTGGGGAGACGACGCGTGTGAGGGTGTTGCAGGGAAACCTGGCGAGCAGCGACGCCGAGGAAGGGGATGAAACTAGTGAACTGCTTCAAAAAGGCGCGGCGGGGGCGCTCACTCAGAAGGAACTCTTCGAGCGTGATCTGCATGACGAGATCATGGCGGAGCGGCGGCAGGAAACCTCGGAGATCGCAGACAACGTGAAGGACATCAACGAGATATTTAACCACATCCACCTCATGGTGCAAGAGCAGGGCGAGTCGCTGGACGTCATCGAGGGAAACGTTGGCGTGGCGCAGCAGGCAACAAGAAACGCGGCAAACCACCTGCGGCACGCCCAGCATTATCAGGAGTCCCCCGCGTGCAACAAGTACCTCCTCCTCTTTGCTCTGGTGCTGGCATTTATAGTGTTTGTTACCGTGCTGCTCCACTGAATTGTAGGTCTGCCCGTAGTGGTTTGGAATTGTTTGCAGGCGAACGCTGAAGACGCGATGCTGCGCCCCTCCCCCCTCCCGCGGGTTGTTGCCTGCAGCTGCGCTGCCGTTTTTTTTTTCTCCCGCGCCAGCGTTTTTCCTCGCTCCTCTTCCTCCCTCTCTCCCTCCTTCGCCCGGATTCTGGCACTTCTGCTTATCGGGGGGAAGGGGCACGTGACGCGAGAGTTTTCTGCGGCCGCGCGGCGGAATCGAAGGGCACGCGTTTAGAAAAACTTAATAAAACCACCAGCTTGACCAATAAAAAAAAGAAGAAGGAAAATAACTACAAGAAAAAAACAACAACAACAACACACAACACACAACAAAAAAAAGCCCACACGCACGCACGCAGAAAAGACGTTGAAATGACGGCTGCGGTGGTGACGCCTTGGACAGTTGAGGGCGATGTGGACTACGACAGGCTCATCAAAGAGTTTGGGAGCCACGCCATCGACACCGCGTTGCTTGAGCGACTGGAACGGGTCCTCGGGAAGAAGCCGCATCACTTCCTCCGTCGCGGCATATTTTTCTCCCACCGTGACATGAACCTTTTACTGGACGTGTACGAGGCGGGGCAGCCGTTTTACCTCTACACTGGGCGGGGCCCAAGCAGTGAATCTATGCACATGGGCCACCTAATCCCGTTTATGTTCACCAAGTGGCTACAGGAAGCGTTTAATGTGCCGCTTGTCATTCAAATGACCGACGATGAAAAGTTTTTCTTCAGAAACATTGATATTGGGCAGATTGAGGCCATGACAACCGAAAACATTAAGGATATCATAGCGATGGGGTTTGACCCGGAGCTGACGTTTATATTCCGCGACTTCGACTACATGGGCCACATGTACCGCACCGTGGCGCAGATTGAGCGGACGTTCACGGCGAGCCAAGTCCGGGGCTGTTTTGGGTTTAAGATGGAGGACAACTGCGGGCGTTGGATGTTCCCGGCGATTCAAGCGGCCCCCTCCTTTTCAGCAGCCTTTCCACACATATTCCCACCGTCAAAGGGGAACGTGTTCTGTCTGATTCCGCAGGCCATTGATCAGGATCCCTACTTTCGCCTCACCCGCGACATTGCCCCGCGTCTCGGTTTCTTAAAGCCGGCCGTAATTCACTCAAAATTTTTTCCCGGCCTCAGCGGCTCAAAGGGGAAGATGAGTTCCTCTACGGGAGCGGCGGTGGTTCTCACGGATACGGAAAAGGTGCTGAAGGATAAAATTAACAAGCACGCCTTTAGCGGGGGTGGCGCAACGAAGGAGGAACAGTTTGTGCTCGGGGCTAATACGGACGTGGATGTTCCCATCCAGTGGCTGAATTTCTTTATGGAAGATGATGAGGCACTCGCTCGGATCCGCAAGGATTACATGCTTGGACGCATAATGACGGGGGAGGTCAAGAAGAAGCTGATAGAAATTGTGGGCAACATTGTGAAAAGCCACCAGGAGGCACGTAAAAAGGTTACCGAGGACGACGTGAAGTTTTTCACAAGTGTCCGTCCCATGGGACCAGCAAAACATACCAACACAAATTCGGATTGAAATGGGCTGCTTCGGCCGTAATTTTTTTTGTGTGTATACATTGGTCGATATAGGCATAAGCATGAGTGTGTGTGTGTATGTGTGTGTTTGCGTGCCTTTTGTTTTTTTGTTTGTTTGTTTGTATCATTTGTGCTTGCGCTGTTTTTTTCCTCCTTTTTTTTTCTTTTTGCCTTGAGGGAGCTGCTGTGGGGCGGCTGTGAACCCCTTCCTGCGCCTTTGTTTTCCTTTGTCGTTGGGTGGAAGGAAGCGGCGAGGAGGAAGCAGAGAGAGAGCGAGGGAGAGGTGGGGGCGTGAGAGGTGGTTCATGTCGGTATGGCGTAGGTGGCAGGTGGATGCTGTTCCCGAGTGGGGCTCTGCAGTGTGCCCCTGCCTTCTTCGCTTCGCGCATGGCTGGCCGAGGGAGGCACCACACGCGGCGAGGTCACCGGCCAAAATATTTCCCTCGTATTGGGCAAACGTGGCGGCGCTTAGCGACCGGGAGAAGGATTTTTTTGTTCAATGCGTGGAGTACATTCGCTACGGCGTCGACATGCGCCCGACGCCGTCGGTGGTGCGCGCGCTGAATCGCCTCGGGGGTGTTGCGGTGGCCGAACGCATTGAGCCCAGTGGAGCCGCGGGGGATGCGACGGACACGATATGTGACGTTGTGCTGATGCCCGACGGGCGACCGTGCATGGGGTGGTTTCTCGATAAGTTTGATTTCCGCCACTACGCTGCTGTGGTTGCCGCGATGGAGGAGCGTTGGCGGGCGTCGTCGGGGTCCTTGTGGGCACTGAAGGAGCGTGGCATTGCTGCCCAGTTGAATTCAATGACCGCATGGAACAGGCAGGAGAGTGTTTTTAGTGGGGCCGAGAAGTGGACCAGGGAACGAATGCAGGCCTACGTCTCTAGACATGCGCGGTTCGCAGAGAAGAACGTGTCCTGCGCGGAGCGAAGTGTGGATAGGGCGCATCGGTTGTCCTTATCAATCTTTTCCCCATCGACGAACGCGAACCGAGAGACTTTTCTCCCGTCAATAAGCGGCTGCCTCGCATCCTTAGAAGGGACAGGCGGTGGCAGCGCCGCTTATCCAACGCTCTGCCGTTCCTTTGGTTGTGTGCTGGCTTTGCAGCCGCCAGAGTTCATGGAATTTCGCCCCCGCGCGCAGACGCTTGGTGTGGCGCTGTGCTCGATAAGGAGTGATGACGCGATGTGCCAAACGTATCAGCATCTTGTGCGAGATGCACTGGATGCTGTGAATGGGAGAGCGCCTTCCCCGCCTGCCGCATATATTTCCACCGCACTAACTAACGCCGTGCGCAGCCTTCTTAATGATTTAACGAGCGTGGACAACACATGGGTATGGTTTCCAAGAGTTGTGACACTCTGCCTTGTGGCGCCGACACCATGTGGCAGAGACGAGGGCATCCGCGCCGCAGTTCTTGCCCTCCCTGCTCTTGAGAACTACCTGGACGCGTATGAGGCCGCCCTTCTGCAACAGCACGTCTCTTTTGATAGGCCAAGCGACGCGGACGAAGACGCCTCTTCTCGCGGAGATTTGGGTCTGGTGGACAATGCGGTGTTGGATCGGATACTCTCTGGGGAGGCCGCTGCTCCTCTGCTTGGCGGTGGCGATGATGATGATGTCGCGGGGAGGGGTCCGCGTCGTCTCGACCTCGCTGCGGCTTGGATGCCGGGCGTGGGATTGGATTCATCTTTTTATGTCTCCAACCTTCTTGCCGCCTGCGACGCTCTTTCCGGCATGCTTGCCGTGACGGAGTCGATGCAACACGCGCAGGCTGCATCGCAGCGGGCTGTGTATAGGTTTCGACACAAACTTCGAGTCCATGTTTTGCGTCGATTTGGATTTGTGATTGCCTCGAAATTGTGGGGAACTCCTTTCAGTGGCAGGGCGTTGCCTTTTTTAAATGCCCTGTGCACTTCCTTGCACCCCGCGGCAAGCATCACGGTATTTCGCTTTAGAAATGAAGCACAAATGCCGCACCCATTTGATGCCGTTGCGGAGCCTTCGCCATTGTTGCGCTCCCTTGCGACTAGGCACCTTGCCTTCCCCGGCGCCTCTCCCTGCTTCTGCGTTGAGTGTGGCACAGTGCAGCAGCTGAGGGCGTTGGCCGTCGGGACGGAGAAGCAAAAAACTCTCCGCTGCTTCTTTGCTCCAGGTGCTCCGAAGGGAATTTCATCCCTCGACTTTATTCTGCGTGGGAACACTTTCCAGGATCTGGCGGCTGCCGGAATGGGGCGACTTGAGGAAGCGCCTGAAGCTCCATTTGTGGATGTCGCTGCCGAGGTGGAGGAAGGCCGAATTGTTGTGCGCCTGCTAAAGGCGCCCCACTGCCTGTGACGTCGTGGCGGTGGTGGGCTTGGCGTTGGGTGTGTCCTGCTTTTCCTTGGGCCCCTCTCCCTCCCTTCCTCCCTCCCTCCGTTCTCTTTCTCCTCCTCGGTGTGCGCGCTTCCACGGCGTCTCCCCACCCCTGGCTTTTCTCGCGGAAGAGTAGCAGCTGTCAAGGGACAATGCGGGCGCTTAGGTTTTTCGGCAGCCGTGCCGCTGCGCTTGGCGTGGGTGCCGCGCAACTCGTGGCGGTCCGGGCGCCCTGCCGTTGCCTCTCACAGCAGGGGATCGTTGCCGCCGACGTGCGGGCCGATGACACTTCCGGCGACGGCTCCGCGCTTAGCGCCACGGCGTCGCCATTTGCAGACGACACGTTTGCCGGCGAGTTTGACGAACTTGAGGCGGCCTCGCAGGAGATACACGACCTCTGCTTTGCGATGATCTGCCACCTGCAGAAGGTCGACCCGGACGAGACGAAGGATCTTTTTGAGAAGCGCGGCGCCCGCCGGTTTCGCGAGCCGGTTCCTGAGAACAAGCGGCGTCTGCTGCACGGCTACGGCTCGAGGAGTCTTCGCCGCAGGAACTGCTACAGAACAAGGCAAGAGTACGAGGAGGCGACGCAGCTGTTTCTTCAGTTCGGGGAGAAGCTACTTCTGCTGCTTACCAAACCAGTGCTGGACCGCATCATTGAATCTGCTGGGAGGGGCTACAGCGATCATCGCTCGGATGGGGTGCACAAATATCGGAAGCCTCTGGAGCGAGCAAGTTGGCGCGGTTTTCCATATCGGTGGTACAAGCACGCACCGTTCGAGGTGCAGCAGCTCCGTGCTGACATGCCGGAGGTGGCGGTCAAGAACACCAGGACGATGCGGGATCTCTCCACCATACGTTCCCTGTTTACCCTCATGGAGCCACAGCACTCGTTTAGGTCTGCCATTGAAAATCGCCTCTTTGAAATTACGCGAGAGTATGATGCTGTTCAGAAGGTTAACAAGGGCGGTACTCTCGCTTCCCTCCCGCTACATACACCTTGAGCGAGTTCTGCGCAAAGCCAGCAACGCAGCGTCTCTCGATATATATATATATATATGTCTCGCCAGGTTTGGTAATGGATACTGCTGTATCCTTCTTTTACCTTTTGTTTCTCTTCTGGCTGCGTGCGTGTAGTATGCCCGTGATTCTGTTTCCTTTTGCCTCTTCTCCTTCGACGGACATATACGTGTGTGGGGTGTAAGGTGTAGTATGCGCTTTGCTATGCAAGTGTGGCGCGGTGGCGCGCGTAACGCTGCGGCCACCGCGTTGTGCGTGCAGTGCCGCATGCGAACTGGAGGGGGTCCAGGCGATCGACGCATCCGCACCGACTGGTACCGCTGCTACCCGTCGCTCATGGAGGAGAGGGAGCGGGACATGTACCACTGCTACTACCCATACCTGTTTGACCACGGGGACAAGATGAGTCTCTATCCCAAAATCCCGGACAACCCGCGGCGGTGGCAGCCCGAGCAGCTTCAAACGACGTATGACGCCATTCGCGAGGACAAGTATGACGCATTTCTTCGCCTCCGTGAGAAGTTTCCCGAGTTGTACCAAGACACCCGGGCTTGGGACAATCCCCCACCCTTTGGTGAGTTCAACATGTTTTATTCGGTGCGGTTTGGCATGGTTGGCGTGAAGGCCTTCACCTGCAAAGACTACGACGAACTGGGCAACCAGTTCGACTGCACCGCATTTTGGTTTCCTGACAACCAGATTGTCAGGCACGGCACGCGAAACGGGGATGTGGGGACAGACAAAGTATACGTTGGGGCAATGAACGTGCCTGTGGAGTTTCACAAGCCACACGTGGCGGCCTTTTATAAGGCGGCTGGTGTGCCTGTGAAGCACGTGTGTGCGGGTTTCCCGATCACCCCCGACGCCTACGCGCCTGTGGGCACAAAGTTGGATGTCCGTCACTTCAAGCCGGGCCAGGAAGTCAACATCACTTTTCAAAACACCGATTACGGCTTTCGCGGCGTGATGTTTCGTCACGGTTTTGACGGCGGCTACGTTTGGCTAGGCGACTCCAAGTGGCAGCGTCGTCCGGGGTGTATGGGGACGGAGGGGCAGAAGCGCATCTACCCGGGCCACCGCATGTCAGGCCAAACAGGCGCTTCCGCCGAGACCTATCAAGGTGTACCTGTGTGGCGCATCGATTATAAAAACTCGCTCATTTACCTCCCAACGCTCCTAGATGCGGATGTCGGCACCTACGTGAGGTTCAGCGACACGATTAACACAAAGGGCTACACGTTGTGGAACGAACACCGTGGGCTTCCCGCGTTTCCAACCTTTATCCCCGCCGAGGAGGAGGACCTGTCAAAGCTGTCCACAGACGAGTGTCAGCTGATGAGCCCCCCGCTGTACATGTACTTCCGGGACGAGTTTGCGGCGACCCAGTTGGTCTCCCAGGCGGACGTGGAGGACGCCAAGAGTGCCAAGCCGACGACGGCGGCTCCGAAGAAGAAAGTTTACGACATGAAGAAGTACTTTGAGGCACGTAAAAAGTACCGACAGAACCTGCAAAAGGCAAGAAAGATAAAGCTCATGAGTCTGCGTACCAGGGCGCATGAGAAGCAGGAAGAGGCGCGCCGTGCGAAGATTTTGAAATACAAACGTGTCAAGTAGAGATGGTCGCCATTTTTGATTCTTCGCTGGCGCTGAGAGGGGAGGGAGCGAGAAGTACTCACAGGAAGAAAAAGTAAAGGAAAGGCGGACACGTTTGACACATACATGCGTACATACATGCAGGCACATCCGTGACGGAACTTGGTGAAGTGGGTGTATGGATGTGATTGTTATTACCTTTCTAATTTATTCTTATCATTTTCTTTTTTTTTTGTTCGTGGGATGCAACGCCACATGGTTTCAATATATATATTTTTCTTTTTTGTCCGTCTTCTTCTTTCGCTTCTGCAGGAATTATTGGCCTTTGCTGTTAAGTGGTGTGTGTGTGTGTGTGTGGTGGGTGTGCCTCCAGGGATTTAATGTCAGCGCTAACGTTATCTGACACCCGTTTGGCGGGTATTCTCTCCGCGTGGAAAAAGGCTCAGCCCACGGCGGGGGGGTTTGACGTGGTGGGCTGCGTTTTTGGCGCGCTCACGCCGTCGACGCTCGAGAACCAGCGCAGCCAGGCTGTTCTGCAGCACCTCTTCAATGCGCCGGCGACTGTGTGCGACGTCGCGGTGTTCTTCTCCTTCGAAAAACTTTGCGTCGTCCACAACGGCGTGCCGATTGAACTGCCGCCGACCACCGACTCCTACGCGTATACGGCTGTGCAGTACGACGAGACTTGCGCCGACGCCCTCGCGTCCTTCCTCGCGGGCGCCGCCGTGGGTCTCTGCCAG
This sequence comes from Trypanosoma conorhini, assembly GCF_003719485.1. Taxonomy (NCBI): domain Eukaryota; phylum Euglenozoa; class Kinetoplastea; order Trypanosomatida; family Trypanosomatidae; genus Trypanosoma; species Trypanosoma conorhini. Next base: position 11,917 of record NW_021704149.1, on the reverse strand, counting down.
AAGGAGTTGGCCATTCAAGAAGGGGAGTTCGCGTCGAGGCTCATCCCGCTGCTTCGCAGCCTCATCCCCGCGGAGCGGACGGTGGAGGTGGCGCCGCTCTTGGGCGAGTTCCTTTTCGTCAAGGACGAGGCGGCGCTGTCGTGCGTGGAGAAGGCGGCGGGCCTCTGCAGCGCCGTCTTCCGGCGGTTTGTCCGTGGGCTGATCGAGGAGGAGCTGCAGAAGACAAACCCCAAGCCGCTAAGCTCTCTGCAGGAGGAGGTCGCGAAGAAGCTGCAGACGCCAAACACCGTGAAGGGTCTAGAGCGGCTAGACATCTCCCAGTTTTCCATCGCCTCTGGCCTGACGCCGTGTGTCATGCACCGCGGGACCTACGAGGCCCAAATTCAGCTCACGCAACTGAGCACCCAACCGCTGCGGGGCGACGTCATTGTCGTCCGTTACGGCGTGAAGAACTGCGGCTACACTGCCTTCATCGCTCGCACCCTCATTGTGGAGGCCAATGCGCCGCCCAATGCGAAGGACGCGTATCAGTTTCTCTACTCCGTCAGCGAAAAGGTGATGGAGCTGCTGCGGGTGGGCACCACACTAAGCGAGGTGTACAGAGAAGCCATAAGCTACGCCAGGGCCACCAACGAAGCCCTGGCCAAGCACTTACCAGCCTCCCTGGGCTTTTCCACGGGACTTATGGTGCTTGAGGCTCGAGGTACCATCTCCGAAAAAGGCACCGCGACTGTGGCCGACGGCATGACATTTGTCGTTCGTGTGACGCTTGAGGGGGTGCCGGATGGCGGCGGGGAGAGTTTTGATATGGAGTTGGCCGACACCGCCACCGTCAAGGGCGGTGCGGCGCAGCTCAACACAAAGACCTCCCGCAAACTTGAGGAAATCCTCTACGATGCGGACGCGCAGGAGGAGGCTTTTAATGCCACTACACGTGAGTTGAACAAGATTACCCGTCAGGGGCAGAGCAGCGTCCCTCTCATGTCAAGGGAAGCGGCTCGCGATGAGAGACTCAAGTCGCTTTTGAGAGAATTACACGCCGAGCTGATAGCCGCCGGAGGAAAGAAGGCGACAGCGGCTGCAACGGAGGAGCTGCGCGTGTACGAGATGGGCCGTCTTGCCTACGGGGATATTGCTCCGTATTCAAAGGATGGCTCCCTCCCGCCGCAGGCGCGGCACGGCATCTATGTGCATGTGGAGAAGGAGGTTGTTTTCCTTCCTGTGTGCGGGGAGGTTGCGGCATTCCACGCCTCCACCATCAACAAAGTGGACGTGAAACCGGAGGGCGAATACGTGACCTGCACCGTCACTTTTCACTCCCTGCAGGAGGCAAATATTGCGTATCGGATTCACCGAACAAAAATTTTTCTAAAGGAGCTGAGCTATCGCGCTCCGCAGGACGTCTTCTCGGAGTTGAAGATCGCCATCCAGGGGATTCACCAGCGAATCAAAAACCGAGACACGGAGCGACGGAGGATATCCACAACCGCGGGAGGCGCCAAACTAAACGTCACCCCCAACTCACTGCGACTGCCGCAGGTCAAAATAAGACCGACAGCCACAACCGGCCGCCAAAACAAGGACTGTATTGGTAATCTTGAGCTGCACCAGAACGGACTTCGTTTCTCGTTCATTGGTGGGGCACCAATTGATATGTTGTTTGAGAACATTAAACACGTCATCTTCCAGCCGGCCGTCAACTCCATCCGCGTTATTTATCATGTCACTTTAAAGAAAGGCGTCGAGATCGCACGCAAGAGCGTGGATGAGGTGCAGTTTGTGGCCGACGTCATGGAAAGCAGTGAGGCTGTCACGGGTGCCAGAAAGTCGTACGATGAGGAAATTGCGGCGGAAGAGCGTGAGCAAATGCGCATCAGTGAGACCAATAAGCAATTTATGCGGTTTGCGCAGGCGGTGGAGAAGATGAGTAACATAAAAACACAAATTCCCGTGAGTAACTTTTCCTTTGAGGGTGTGCATGCCAAGGGGTTGACCACCTTCAAGGCCAACAGGGAGGTGCTCTGGGCGATCTCCGACAGGCCGCCGTTCACGCAGCGGGTGGCGGATATTGAGGTGGTGTCGCTGGAGCGTGTGATACCGGGCGGGTCGACGTTTGACATGTCGCTTATTTTTAAAGACTACAACAAGCCGGCGGTGACGATCACGACCATCCCGAGAAGCAGCTTGGAGGTGATTAAGGACTGGTGCCTCGCATCGCGGCTGTACTACATGGAGACCTCTGTCAATCCCAACTGGAAGGCTGTGCTCAAGACAATCCTCGACGACGCGGAGTGGGATCCGTGGCGGCCTGGCGCAGGGTGGGCGGTGCTCAACAACGACTTTGACGGCGACGAGGAGGACGAGGAGGATTCCTACTCGGAGTCGGACGACTCAACGTACAACGAGGAGGATGATGAGGAGTCGGACGAGACAGGCAGCTCCTTCCTTGAGGACGAGGAGAGTGAGCCCGATAGCAGCGACGACGATGATGAAGAAAGCGCGGTGAGCTGGGACGAGATGGAGCGCCGCGCGGAGGCTCAGGACCGTAAACGCGGGTACACATCAGACGACGATAACGACAGGCCGCACAAGAGAGCTCGCGTGGGAAACGCATCGAGGGCTGCGCCGCTTCCGACGAGGGGGAAGGCACCTCGCACACCAAACCCGGGTAGCGCAGTTCCACCTCCACGCAGATTTTAACTGAGCATACAT
>NW_021704149.1:0-9095 GCF_003719485.1 Trypanosoma conorhini | reverse complement strand
AGCGAAATGTATGCATATGCGTTTCTGTCTCTGAATGCACATTTCCTTTTTCTTTCTTTCTTTCCCACCGCATAGAGGGCTTGGTACAGACCTTCATACAGGTGAGCTGCCGGGTTGTGGAGGGCACCATCCTTTTTTCCCCCTCCCTTTCTTAATTTTTACCTTTTCTCGTATGGTGTTGTTTTTTTGAGGAATCCACACACGCTGGCACGCGGCCGCGTCTTGACTCGCCTTTTTGTTTTTGGTTACTTTCCCCGTGCCACGCGGGGGCTAATAAGTGGCGCCACACATAACCCTGTAGGTAACCTCTCACGCACAACCCTACAAAGCAGAGTTCGGTTCGTGTACCGCGCGTTTTCAGCCGAAAGACTCAGCGCGAATCGGGTTGTCTAAAGGCACATTCTGCTCCGCACGGCTGAGCTGCGGCCCTCGCGCTTACTGACGACGCAAGGCAAGTGAAAGAAAACATAAATAGCAACAATGACAACAACAAAGGGCGAAGCTTAGCTTGGCGTGGGAAATATTCCAGCCTGGGATTTGCTTTCATTTCTACCGCGCGTTACTTTTATTTCCTCCCGTTTTTTTATTATTGTTTTTTGCTTTTCGCTTTGGCTGCTGACGGTGTTGGTGTGGGTGCTTTCGTAGGCTTCGATGCGGCTAGGTAGGCATGGGCGGTGGCTTCCCAGGATTGTGGCCAGACGAGAGTTTGGCACGGGAGGGGTGGGAGGTTTTAAGCCAAGACAGCTAGTTGAGGTGACGGCATCCCCCGTGAAGGACGTCATGGTCCTTGCCATGAAAAACCCGACGGAGAACGTTCTCTCTGCATCCCTCATGAGCGAACTTTTGGACGCAATCGGCGAGCTGTGCAACCCTGAGAAGGAGCTTTGCCGGGGTATTGTTTTGACCTCTGCACTTGTTGGTAGTTTTAGTGAAGGTTTGGATCTGAAGCTGCTCCACACAACCATGGAATACGAAACCTTTGCGCATTATTGGAGCCAGCTTCAAAAACTGTATGTAACCCTCAACACCCTTCCTGTTCCGCTGGTGTCGGCTATAAATGGAGACGCCGTCGGTGCTGGCTGTATCATAGCATTGGCATCGGACTACAGAGTCATGGCGGCAAGGGGGGACGGGCAGGGAAGACCATTTAAAATCGGTATCAATGCCACCAGGTGTGGATTGACGGTTCCACCATCGTTCGCGGCTCTCACGTCGTATGTTGTTGGGTGCAGAAGGTGTGAGGCGCTCCTTCAGCTCGGGGAGCTGGTGGATGCCCAGACCGCAAAAATGATTGGGCTCGTAGATGAGACCGTGGAAAATGCAGATGAGGTACTTATACCGGCGTTGGACATGGCTGAGAGGCTGACTGGCGGAACCCCTTGGTGCTACTGGACGGTGAAGGAGGTATCACGGAAGAAACTTGTTGCGCCCTTTTGTACATCGGCGCTTCGAAACGCCGAGTGCTCAAATTTTTACGAAATGCTCAAAAACCCCGACGTGGAGCGGGATCTTGGAGCATACCTTACAGGAGCATAAGTGAAACTCCGATACCCTTATTAGCAGACGCGTGTATGCTTCCGCCGTAGATGTTGTTCTCCTTGTGACTCGTGTGTGTGTGTGTGTTTTTTTTTCTTCTTTGGCGTATGCTAACGGCCTGTTTGCATTCACGTTATTCCTCTCATATGTGCCTTTCTTGCTGTAGTGGTAGTAGTGGTAGCTGTTCTTGTTTTTCCCTGCGTCTTGAGGGCCGAGGCGAAGTTGCTGCTACATTCAATGGAGGAGGAGGAGGAGGGGACGGAACTCGCACGAAGTCTTTCCGAACGCCTGAAAACAGGCTGCTACGAGTGTGCGGTCTGCTCCGAAATTATTCATCTTCGTGCCAAGCTTTGGTCCTGCTCCGTATGCCACGGGATTGTGCACTTATCGTGTGTGCGATTCTGGGTGAGGGCACAGACTGAGGAGCGGGAAAAGCAGAATGCAGCTTCGGGCGCTGCATTGTGCGTTGCATCGCAGTTTCGTTGCCCTCTTTGCCAGTCGATTAACCCAACGGCTGCCGTGGCGGAGTACACCTGCTTCTGTGGGAAGGTGAAGGACCCAATTGCGGACCCCCTACTGGTGCCGGGCTCTTGCGGTCAGATGTGTGAGCGGCGTCGTCGCGATCCAAGGTGTGGGCATCCCTGCACGTTGATGTGTCATCCGGGGCCCTGCCCTCCGTGTCCCTTGACCCGTCTGCAGTCCTGCTACTGTGGCAAGACGGAGAAAAGCGTCGGTTGCTCCAGTGGGGTGTGCGGCTTTGAATGCAACGAGGTGTGTGGGAAGTTGCTTGACTGCGGGAGCCACCACTGCACCGCTCTTTGCCATGAAGGGCCGTGCCCAATCTGCACGGTGCTAACGACAGAAACCTGCTATTGTGGGGCCACTAAAAGAAAACGGCGCTGTGGCGAGAATGAACCCTTCTCGTGCCACAAGGTGTGTGCGAGGCCACTGGATTGTGGAAATCACACCTGCCCGTTTGAATGCCACAAAGGACCTTGCCAACCTTGTCTACGGACGCCTGAGCGACAGACATTCTGTCCCTGTGGCAAAGTGCGTCTAAGCCAACTCCCTGATCCTCCAAGGAAGTCCTGTTTGGATCCAGTTCCTTCCTGCGGCCTTGTTTGCGGGGCGCCCCTTCCGTGCAATCACACTTGTTCCTTGATTTGCCATGACACCCTTGTGTGCCCGCCCTGTACTGAGGTAATCACCTCAAGGTGTGCGTGTGGTTCTTGCGATGTGGCATATCCCTGCTTTTGTCGTTACTTGCCCCCGGCGGAATGGAAAGCGGCTGCCGTAAAGTTAAACATTGACGAGACGAAGGTGTCTCTTTGTTATCCTCCCAAATGCCAAAAACCCTGCCGAAAGCACTTGTCATGTGGCAGGCATATTTGTAAGGAGGTCTGCTGCTCCAATGAGGACCACACTTGCTACCAAATTTGCACCAAACGGTTGCCGTGTGGCATTCACACTTGTGGCCAACTTTGCCACAAGGGGCCGTGCCCTCCGTGCGGCGTCGCCTCCTACGAGAGACTGTACTGCCGTTGTCGACGCACGTGGATTGAGCCTCCAGTGCCCTGCGGCACAAAACCTCCAAATTGCAGCCACGAGTGCGTGATCCCTCGTCCTTGCGGCCACCCAGCGAACCACCCATGCCACATTGAGGATAAGTGCCCTGATTGCGTGGTTCTTGTGGAAAAACGGTGTGCCTCGCATAATAAGGTGATGTCGTACTTTTTGCCTTGCTATAGGCAGACAATTTCATGCGGGAAGAAGTGCGGAAAACTATTGGGGTGCTGTGGCAAAACATGCGAAAAGACGTGCCATGGGGGGGCGTGTGAGCACCAGTGCACACACAAGTTTCCGATGCTTAAATAAAATTGTTTTGTTAATCATTTTTTCTTTCCTTCTTTCTCGCTACTTTGCCTACTTCCTTAGACTTCTTCTCTCTTTCTCTCTCTGTGTGTGTGTGCGAGAGAGAGGAGTTTTGCCTCTCAGAGAGGCAAGGACGTCTCCGCGTGCCCCGGCCTGAACATTCTCTTGTCTCTTCTGCCTGCATACCGCACAACTCACCTGCCACGATGATGCTTCCTTTTTTTTCTTGTTTTTTTCTTTTCCTTCTTCGTGTACGCGTGACGCTCACACTCTCCTGTTGTCAACGTTCTGCGTGAAGTGGGGTGCGGGGAGGGCAGGGAGAAACACTTGAGACCGGCGCGGTAGAAAGCAAGGCGCCTCTAGCAAAGACAAAACTGCGGACATCAGCTGCGATGGACAGACGTGGCAGCGGCAGGCGCCGGCGGAACTTACACCCTGGCGCCCTGAATCTTGATGTCCCGATTCCTGTGGGGCGTCCCGAGACGGACCTCTCGTTCTTTTTCCCTCTTTCGGCTCATTCAACTATTGCGGTCTCTTGCTTTTGCTGCCTTTGTGCCGTGGTGCTTGTGGCCGCTGCAGTGTTTGTTAACGTGCACCACAAAACTGTCAGCAACGATGCTGCCCGTGCCACGAATGTGTGTGGCGTCATTGCCGACCCGTCGATAGTAAACCGCGGTCGCAATGTGCTCATCGGTGCCTCCGTTGCTTTCATACTTGTGTACATTATTGTAGCCGTCGCGGCGGTGTGGTATCTTCGGCGGGTTTCAATGAAGCTTGAACGCTCAATGGGTAAGACGCACGCTGCCTTTGCGCACCTGGGCAAGCTCCAGTTGGAGAGTGTGCCACTCTACGTCAACGAATTCAGTGATGTGGACGCCATTACGGAGAAGCAAACGTTTTTGCTTGAACGCTACTCCAGGGCGCTGGAGCTCCAACAATGCGAGGATTCCATGAACGACGTTTCCTTGGTGCTCCGCCAGTTTCGAAAACTGCTCCCCGACGCCGTGTTTCACAAGGAGTCTCCGGTGGAGCTGCGGGACGTGAGGTTGGGAGGCACGGCCGTTTTGAGGACATTGGGAGAGCATTCAGCGAATCGCCTGGGAACGCTCATATTGACGGGGGCTTCTTCCTTGCAGAGAAGGCACCGTCTCAACTCGCTTGCCACCCCAAATCAGGGAGCGGGTTTGGCTCACCCCACGGACGCCAGAAATGCTACGGAAGCGGCGCTGCCGCGCGAGTGTTTTAGGAGGCAGGCGGAAAACGAAATTTCCCAAAAGACACTCAATATTTCTGGAATCCATAGTCGTTTTGGGTTTCGTCTGAAAGCAAGAAAGGCCACTGTCGTGCTTATATCCTTGTTTGGTCTCGCAGGGTATATGGACGATGACATGCATTACTGCCATTACCTTTCGCAACAGTTTCTCTCTGTGGTGACAGACCTCATTGACAGACACAATGGGACAGTCCTCAACGCGACACCTGACACAGTGATTGCGGTATGGAATGCCTTTAGCGATAACTCGGATCACGAAAAGGCCGGGATGCAGTGCGTATGTGTGGCCACCCAAGCCCTCGAGCCTCTGCTTACGGAGGTAGTTGTTCCTATGAGACTCGACCTAACCCTTGCCGTGGTGGCAACTTCAGGCCACGTTTTGGCTGGCACTGTTGGTTCAGAAGAGGAATGTGCCATGGTGGTGTATGGGCGATGCGTGCCCCTTGCAGAGGAATTACCCGCCTTGTTGGTTGCGCAGGGCGTGAAATATGCGTGTGCAGGGGGCTTACCGGAGCATTGTCCAGAGGCCTTTGCGTGTATTCCAATAGACTGTGTGACGGATTTCGATAATAGCAGACATGTGGTCTACGAGATTGTTCAGAAACCCGTTCCGTCGCTCCAGCGATTTACAGAGGCCTTCAAACAATTTCAGGCGGGCGAATACGATCTTGCGGAGCGCACCTATTTGGAGCTCGCGGGGGAAGACTGCAAGGATGCCTGGACGCTGCGCATGGGCCAGCTATGCTCCTACCTGAAAAAGAGCGGGACGATGTACACGCGACGAGTTCCCCAGTGGCAAATTTTTCCAGTTGAGGAGCCTGGCGACAACACCGTGACGCAGCGTCATAAGTTGTCCTATCACTGGAGGAAGCCGAAGGTGACCCCCGTCGAGGATCAACTGCGAAGCGCCATACTGAGGCAGTCGGACGCACACGCAAGCTCGGCGACGGTGTTTGGCGAGGTTACCCAACCGCGGCTGAACTGCCGTCTGAGTGGCGTTCAAACCACCGCAAAAACGCGTCCTATTTTGCAAGAGACGCTAAAGCAACCTCCAGTTGTGGATGTGCGTGATCGACAAGGCATGACGTTTCGAATGTCCAGCCGCATCTTGGGCATGGGGATTGAGGGAAGTGTTTATATGGGCTTGTCGCCGACCGGCGCACTGGTCGCCATCAAGGCAATCCAACTGCCCACAATGAGGCACTTGCAATCGAATCAAATGAGCAGCGTCAATCGTCGACGCTTGCGACGAAAAGGCATTAACGTTGACGTGAACGTGGACGAGGCGCTGGACGCCATCGTTAATGAGGTGAGTTTGCTCTCGCGATTGCGTCATACCAACATTGTGGGATACATCTCCTGCGCCGTAGTGGAGAGCAAACTTCTTCTTGTCATGGAGTTTGCAAGCGGTGGAAGCCTTTACAACATGCTGAAACGGTTCACCAAGTTTAACGTCGATCGGGCGAAACAGTACCTGCGGGACGTTTTGAAGGGACTGGCGTATTTGCATCGAAAAGACATTGTGCATCGCGACATTAAACCACAAAACGTTCTCGTCCTAGAGACTGGCCTGTGTAAACTGAGTGACTTTGGGAGGTCACAGCGTCTATTGAAAACCTCCAACACTTCCCAACCAGAGGGGACAGCGCCGTACATGGCTCCTGAGGCTGCACGCGGCAAGGCAGAGAAGGCCTCAGATGTGTGGAGTTTCGGTATTATGATGGCGCAGATGTTAAGCGGCATTCTGCCCTGGCCGAACATGGACGAAATGATAATTCAGGCCTTCTGCTACAATGTGGGGTATAACGAGAGTTTTGTGCCCCAACTGGACGAGCGCATTTCAGCAGAAGCGAAGAAAATCATCATGTGGTGCTGCAATCGTGAACCTTCCAAACGACCTACGGCGGAAGAGCTCCTGAAATGCCCCTACTTTAGGCAACCGAAAGCGCTTACGAATACGCCCGCGTCGAACAGATGTGCAAGCCGCCCTGAGGAGCGAGTTCAATTCACCTCCTTGCATGGTGTTCCATTGAAGCCAGCCAGTCCACATTTCCCAAACTTTCCTTTTTTTGGGGGGCTTGGGCCAAACAGCTTCAGTGCTTCCGATTGACGCAAGGGAGGCATAGTGTCTAACAAGAAGTATGTAGTACATGAAGACTGCGGACCTTGGGGGAGGGGGAAGAAGAGAGAGTGATGCGTTGGTGTTTGTCGGCTTGTGGTGTTTGCCTCTTCTCTCGCATGCAATGTTTCTACACGCTTCCCGCTTCGGTCGGTCATTTTTTGCTTTTTTTGTGCAACAAGGTAGTATGTCTTCCGTATTTAGTCAGCTGGGTGATGCCGTCCTCAGCGCGTCGTTTGTGTTCCTCACGCTTGGCGTTGGATGCACCTTCATTATAGTGCTTTGGCTTTTGATCTGGAGGACAACACTGAGGAAGGTGCCTTTCTTCCAGGAGCTTTGCAACATGTTTCTACAGCCCGTGAGTCGACCAACGACGAGCTCAAGAGCACGGAAGCGTGTCATCCGTTTTCACTGACATTTCTGCAGGAGTTCCCCTCGAAGGGTAAATTTACATTTCCCACTATCAACGGAAGGGAGCATACATTTTGCTCCCTCGCTCTTTCTTTCCATCATGTGCCTCTCTCACCTTTCCGAGGAGGAGTGACTGACACCGGATACTTGCGACAGCCCGCAAATTTCTCGCCTACTCTGCTCGCGGTACAGTGCCATTGGCAGCAATGCGGCAGGGAGTGTGCTTGGGTGAGAGAAAAGTCTGCACAACTCCTCTACACGTCACAGCCTTGGCGAGGTCGCCGATGAGGCCCAGTGAACTTGATTGGGAAGAGGGTTGGGGAGGAAAAGATGGATACCCTTCCTCTTGCACCTCCCTGCTGTGATGATTTCCTACCACCACTTCTTTTTTTCCCCCCTCTTGTGTGTGGTGGTGAGGGTTCTTCCTTGACCAAGTTCCCTAGAAGTACAAAAGGATGCCTGGCATCCATAAGTGGGGTTGGCTCGCTTCCGTGGATGCGAAATGCCAGGCAATGCGAGGCAGCCGGAACTTACGGATTGCGAGCGATAAGGGCCGGTCAACACGCTGCTTTCCGCTTTTACTTTTTTTGGCACGCTTGTCTTGACGACCTCCTACACACTGATAAGAGAAGAAGGCATAACCATATTTTAAAAAAAGGGGGAAAAATTATGGGGTGCTTATTTGCGTAGATCTATTAATTTCTCTGGATGAATGTTTCCGCTATTCCATTTCATAGGATGCTGTAGAAAAGTCTTATTATCGTTTAGGATGAAGTTACGGGACGGCTTGAGTCGGGTGTCCTTCCCATCGGGCTTGTGCTTTACCAGCAGCCAGCAGCCAGCGCGTGCGCACGCGTTAAGCCTCCGCTTTCCACGGCATGCGAGGGACTGACCTCTGGCCCCCGCCCCTGCGATAACGAGAGCGCCACTGTGGCACGCATTGGAAAGTTGGATAGAGGAAGAGATATAGTGAGAGGGACATACGTCGCGTTGTGCAGACTTCTTGCGCTTGCGCCGTCGGGGCGCTCTGAATCGCAAGACGATGAAGCGACAATTGCGTGATTCTCTGGAGCGAATAAATTATTCGTTTTTTTTTCTCTCTGTGCGTGCGTGTGCCGGCCTCCGTGTAAATTGGAGTGCAGCGTCCAATGAAGGGGCAAGATGCATGTCTAGACATCCACCTTACCTTTCCGCCAGCACCGCCCATAAATTGTGGAAAAAAGCGAATTTCTGCTGTTCTTCCTTTGCGCTGGTGTATTTTTTTTTGCGTGCATTTCCTCTGAGGCGGAACGATAATTGGCTCCGCACGTGTCACTCTCTCACTGACGAGTGTGAGTGTGTGCCTTTTTTTTGCCTCTCTCCCTCTCATTCCTTTTTTGGCCGGTGGTTGGTGTTCGGCTGCGGCTCAAGCCAGCAGCAACCACAACACAGTAAAAATCAATCAAGCAAACGAATGCCTCCAAAGCGAACGAGGGAGCGTGCCGCGGAGAGCCCCGCCACTGATGTGCCGCGGGGGCTGCGGCATGCGAGGGCGGGACCCGACAGCGGCGATTCCACGGCACCCCCTGCACAGCGCCGAAGGGTGGAAGAAGCACCTGCGGAAAAACGGTGGACCCTCGCCAGTACCGTGGAGGAAGTCTTGCTGGCGGGAGTAGATGCTACATGACAAATGACGCTAAATGACTTCATCAGGAAGTACGTTGGCTCCAGGTTCGTGGTCGACGAAGGCCGCAATGTAATGATGGGGGTGTTTGCGCGTAGACCTGAGAGGTTTGCCACTGACCCGGAGGTTCGCGGAGACATCCTAAGCGTACCAGCGTATCAGTTACTGGAGGACGCACCCAATCTACGTGCCGACGCACGCAAGCTTGCTGAGCACAGGGT
>NW_021704151.1:37654-47864 GCF_003719485.1 Trypanosoma conorhini | reverse complement strand
ATGTTTGCTCGTGTGCATGTTGCTCGCTTTTCACAGAAGGAATCTAGCGCATTTGGCATTTCAGTTTTGTTTTTGCTACTCAGCACGTTTCGTGGGCGAATTTCTCTGATGAAGCGGCTGCCCCCGCTGATGGCCGCGGCCTACAGTCCCAAAGATGTGGAAAGTGAATGGTATGAGTGGTGGGAAAAGTCCGGCTTCTTCCACCCTGCATCCGATGTGGGCCGCAAGCACAATGGCAAGACGTTTGTCATTGTATCTCCTCCACCCAATGTCACTGGGTATTTGCACCTTGGCCACTCCTTAACGGGGTCTGTGCAGGACACACTTATTCGATTCCACCGCATGAAGGGCGACAACACCTTGTATGTTCCTGGGACAGATCACGCCGGTATTGCCACGCAAGTGGTTGTGGAGAAACGCCTTATGCGTGAAACCGGTGAGACGCGTTACGACCTTGGTCGAGAAGAGTTTCTCAAACGTGTGTGGGAATTTAAAGAAAACCACGCCGGTGTGATTACACGGCAGCTGCGGCAAATTGGCCTCAGTTTGGATTGGTCGCGAGAGCATTTTACGATGGATAAACACTGTGCGGGGGCGGTAGTGGAGGCTTTCGTGAGGCTGCACGAGGATGGCCTGGTGCACCGCTCCACCCGCCTTGTGAACTGGTGCTGTGCGCTACAGAGCGCCATCTCTGACTTGGAGGTGGAGTTTGTGGATGTGCCCAAGAATACTAAACTTGCCGTTACTGGCTATGACAAGAAGGTCGACATGGGTGTGCTAACGCACGTTGCCTACAAGTTTGAGGACAGTGATGATGAGATTGTTATTGCCACGACTCGGCCAGAGACCATTCTGGGCGATACGGCGGTTGCCGTCCACCCTGACGATGAGCGCTATAAAAAGCACCATGGGAAACGCTTGAGGTGTCCTTTCCGCGATGAGACCATTCCGCTGATCCTCGACCCTGTCTTGGTTGACGTGAGCTTTGGCACAGGCGCCGTAAAAATTACCCCCGCACATGATCCAAATGACTTTGAGGCGGGCATTCGACACAATTTGCCGCAACTCACCATGATGGACCTACATGGACGAATTTCCATGGATGGCCCGTTTAAAGGAATGCATCGCTTTGACTGCCGTCGCGAAATTGTGAAGGCGCTTGAGCGGATGGGCCTTCTACGCGAGGTGGTCCCCTACGAGTACCGTGTTGGTCGCTGCAGTCGTACAGGCGACATTGTGGAGCCGCTGCTGATGCCACAGTGGTTTGTCGACTGCAAGGAAATGGCGCGTAAGTCGGTGGAGGCGGTGCGTAACAAGGAACTGCGTTTGTACCCCGCCTCGCACGAGGCGGTTTGGTTTCACTGGTTGGAGAACATAAAGCCATGGTGCGTTTCTCGTCAGCTGTGGTGGGGGCACCGCATTCCCGCATACAAGTGCCTAGGCGTGGAAGCATCCGACCCCGAAGATCTCTGGGTGGTGGCTCGCAACATTGAGGAGGCGAAGTCCAAGGCACGTGCAAGGTTTAACCTGACCGATGCCGAATTGGAGCAATTGGTACTGGAACAAGACCCGGATGTGCTTGACACATGGTTTAGCTCTGCCATGTGGCCTTACTCCACACTCGGCTGGCCAGGGGACACAGACGACATGCACAGGTTCTTCCCTGGAAACTTGATGGAGACCGGCCACGACATCCTCTTCTTTTGGGTGGCACGCATGGTGATGACATCGCTGCAGTTCACGGGGAAATTGCCCTTCTCCGAGGTATTTCTGCATGCCATGGTGCGGGACAAGAATGGTGAGAAGATGAGCAAGTCGAAGGGAAATGTGATTGACCCACTTTTTATTATCCACGGCGTCACCCTTGAGGAACTCCACGCCACGGTGACGAACGGCAACCTGGAGGATAAGGAAGTTCCCCGAGCGCTAAAGTTGCAGAAGGAAACCTTCCCGAATGGTATTCCTGAGTGCGGTAGCGATGCGCTCCGGTTTGGCCTTCTTTCCTACACGCAATCAGGAAGGAGCGTCAACCTTGACATTGACCGCATCGTCGCCTACCGCCAATTCTGCAACAAGTTATGGAATGCGGTGCGGTACGTCCTCTATCACGCTTTGGGAAGCGAGTACAAGCCGAGCCAGACAGTTATTGATGTTTCCAATGTGGAGAATTATCCACTGGAGTGCCGCTGGATTCTATCCCGCCTCGATGTAGCTGTGGAGGAGTGCATCCGCGGCTTCTCAGAGGGTTCCTATGACTTTGCCCTCGCCACCAACGCGGTCTACCGCTTCTGGTTGTACGAGCTGTGCGATGTTTTCCTTGAGCTTTCGAAGGTTTCTATTCAGGCTGGTGGCGGCAAAAAACAGCTGGTGCAGGATGTGCTGCTGCACGTGGTGGAAGCCGCGCTCCGACTGCTGCACCCTATGATGCCTTTCCTCACAGAGGAGCTCTGGCATCACCTGCCAAATTACAATAGCTTTGGAGTAGAGAGTATCATGCTCGCCCCGTATCCTACTGTGGCTGGGTGGAGAAATGACACGGTGGAGGAGCAGATGAAGCTCATGATGGATACAGTGCACAATGTTCGTTCCACCAAGGCCTCCTACGCGCTTACGAACAAGCACAGGCCTGATGTGTGGATTACCGCCCAAACCGCCGAGGTGAGGCAGTTGCTCATGGACCACGCGTACATGGTCTCGTCTCTCGGTGTGGTGGGAAATGTCTCTGTCATTTCACCTGAGACGGCGGAGACAAGTGTTCCAAAGGGCTGCGGGTTTTCCGTGGTGAACAAGGAGGTGGGCGTCAACATGATGCTCCTTGGCTTCATTGACGTGCAGAAGGAGGTGACAAAGCTCGATAAGCAGCTTGGGGGGCTGCAAAAGCAGATTGAGGGCCTCAAGAAGAAGATGTCGATTCCAAACTATGACACGAAGGTCCCTGCCGAGGTGCGGGCTGCCAATAGAGAGAAGCTGGAGACGCTCACGTGTCAGGAGAGGCAACTCCAAGAAGGCCTGGAGAAGATGAAGGCCATGCTTTAGGCCGATGAGGGGGACGCCCGACACCGCACACACACACACACACACACACGCCCGCGTGCAAACTTGAGGATTAAGGCGGGCGGGGACGGAGTGGAGGAAGGCAATACTTTAACTCGGCCAAAACTCAGGGGGCATAATAATAATAATAATAATAATAATTCGCTTACTTTATTATTTTCTTTCCTTTTATTATGCACGAAAGAAAGAGATATATATATATATAAATAGCGGAATGCTGTTTGGTACTGTAATCGGACCAATAGGGCGAGAGGAACAGAGAATATAATTTGCGTGCCTCATCTTGTTAGTTGTATGCTTGTTTGGGCGGTTTCTCCCTGGGCCGAATTGTATTGCTCCGCTGACTTTGCATGCCTTCCAGCCCCCCCTCCTCCCACACACACACACATACATCCTCTTCTCTTTCCTCTTCTCTTCCCCATGTGGCTTGCACGGACACCCTTGTACGCGACTACAACGCAAAGGGGAGGAAAAGGAGAACGTTTTTAACTAGGTCCTTTTTATTTTGTTTAAATTTTTTTTTTTTTTGTCCGCCTGTGTTGCGTTTTTTTCCAATCCGCGTTTGCGCCGTGTGAGTCCTTCACTCCGGAAGAAGCAACAGATGGAAATGGTGGAGAGCCTCTGGCCAGCTGCGCGGGAGGAGGTCCCGGAGTCCGTGCAAGCCTTAATGGCGATGTGGGGAGGCTTTGAGGCGCCGCGCAGCGCCAACGATTGCGGCATTGAAAAACGACTAGAGTTAGACTTCCGCGGCGTCATTGTGCCGAGCGGCGTGGCGGTGGCTGACCTCGAGTCTGTCATGTCACATGCAGGGGAGTTGCTGGAGCGCCAGTCCGTCGACAAAGGCCTCATTTCCCTTTTCTTTAGCAACAGTACGCTGCAGTTAACAGAGAACCAGGTTCTCGTGACATCGTCGTCCTCCGTGCTGCTGCACGTGATTTTGGGACCGCTGCTGGATCTGCTTCGCAACCACGCCATTGTTGTTGAGTGGGCCTCCTTTATGCGCATGAACACCACCTCCCCATGGAGTTCTTTGTGCGAAATGAGTGAGATTATGGCACAGGAGTACGCCGAGTTGAAGTCCGCCTTTCCGTCTGGCCATCCGTATCTGACAGGCCCGCTTGATAGTGATCACTTCTTTTACTTTGTGTATGATGCGATTCAACGGAATGTTGCCGGCGCCCCACCCGAAGAAGATGAGCAGATCAATATATATATGTACAACGTCAAAACTGACGGGTCCGACGATGGCAGTGGGGCTTTAAAGAACTTGCGACAAGTGATTCCGCTGAGTGCCACTCACTACGAGAAACTGCGAGTCTCCACAGACGGCGTTTCGCACCCCTTTGCATCATTTGAGACGAACGCCGTACTGACCACCGCCAAAAAGGCCGAGTTGGTGCGGGGCCTTCTTGAGAAGTTTTGCCCCGACCGAGTCACGATGGTTGTGCTGCAGGACCGCTGCAGTCCTCCTGCCGAGCGGGACAACTTTTTCAACGCGGTGAAGGGCTACACCATTATGAACCGCGCGACGAACCACTTTGGGCAGGGCTACGCGTTCCACCAGACTAGTTACGTCCGCGCTGAATGAGGGAGTGGGCGAGATAACAGCACAGGCGAGGGAAGCAAGAAGAGCGAGGGGTGAGTGGGTGGAAGACAGTTCCCCCTTCTCTTTCTTTTTTTTTCTCTTTTATGTTTCTGCATGTCGTTGCTTGTTTTCATTTTTTTTATTTTTATTTTGTTTCGCTTGATTGTTTAGGTTTTTTAAGAGAATCACATCCTCCTCCTTCTGTCATTTCCTGTGCCAGTTCACCGAGTCGACTTCTTTGAAGCACTCAATACCACTTTTGCTGCGACCCCCCCCCCTTTCATTTTTTTTTGCCCCCTTTACGTTTGCGCATTGACGCCAAGAATAAAAAAAAAAAACTGCTGAGCCGATTTCTTCCCCCGCTATTCTTTTCTTCCTGTGCAGCATCCGCCGCCTGTCACACCGCGTGAGACAAGACAGCGAAGCACCGCCGCTACCACTGCGGTAACGCGGCCTTTGCGTTTGTCTCTCTCGCTCTCTCTACCGGTGTGTGGGAGTTTGACGCGTGTGACCCGCGGGGGTGCCGCACAGCAGAACTGCCGCAATAAAAAAAAAAGGAGGGGGCACGAGGCGGGTGGTGGGTGGTGTCCGCAAAGTCCCCTTTGCCGCCACGCGCGGCGTGCTCCCTCCGAAGAAACAGTACCTGAGTAATATGAAGTAAACCTCTACGGGGGGCATTTTTTTCTCAACCGTCGTGTCCGTTTCTTCTGGGCATGCCGGCAGCTCGAACTGGCAGATAAGCGCCGCTCCTCGCGTGAATGAGGTGCAGCGGGCAGAGCATACACGCACACACACACACAAAGAAATCAACGTAAGTGAACTTTTCACGCACACACAAATACTTTCCGAATAAAAATATAAACGGAACCGGTGGATGACACTCACAGACCCCAATATAATTTCTCTCCTTGACGCTATTAAACTATAGTTTTTTCCCCTGTTTTTTTTTTTACGGGTCTTTGGTGGAAAGCGGCGCTGGGAAGGTGGGTGGAAGCAGTGGAATGATGTTGCTGATGATGGACCCATTTGGCGGCACTTGCACTTTGGTGTGGCTTGCTCCCATCATTCCTTGCGTTTACCCCATTCCCCTCCCGCTCTTTTTTGTTTCACCATTTCATCACCTGTTTTTGTTGTTGTTTTTGACTGATCGGAATTCATGCTGTTGCGCTGGGGAGCCTAATCCTTTTTCGTTTGCGCCGCAGCTGATTTTCCCGTCGCGTTATTGCCATGGGGGCCTGTTTTTTTTTTTTGACGAGGCACGCTGCCAGGCTTGCGGTGCGTGTTTGTGGTGCCTCCCTCTGCCCCCCCATGGCAGAGGCGGCTGACGCCCTTTCCGACAGAAGCATCGAGACGTTCTTGGCCGCATTCACTTCCGCAATCCCCTTCTCTGCCGCTGCTGGGTGGGGCCCCTTTTTCGTTGCGCGGCTGCCGCGATGGCGAAGCAGACGGTGTGGGGTGGGGGGTTGTGGGAGCGGGTATGCACCGCTTTTCTCTCGAGCCGCTGTGAAGTGTCGGGAATAATGCCGCCTGCCGCCTGGCAACAGCGAAAGGGGTCCGTCCACTGAGTGCGTGTGTGCGTGTGTGCGTCTTGCCGTGTGCTGTGTGACTCAACCACGACGAGGGTCTACTGGAGCGCTTCATCTCTAAAACACCAACAACATGCAAGCGAAACCCTCAGCAGTAAGGAATAACGAAATAACTTGAAAGTGAGAACGAGGGAGTAGAAGAAAAAAGAAACCAACAAAAAAAATAAGCAACTTGTGTCTGATGACGAGGCAAGGGGCATTCAGCTTGCTGTTGTTGTAATTATTTGTCCTTGACAGAGCTGCCTTGGTGGTGAGTGTGTGCCCACCGACGGCACGGACGGTGAGAGAAGAAGACGATATATGGTTGTGTACGATGACCGATTGGTGCGTGAGGGACTCAAGTAAAGAGAAGGGTCGTAATCGTTCGAGATCGCATCCAATTTTATTAAAAAAAAAAGGCGAAGAAAGAAGAGAAGAGCCGTCACGAAAAAAAAAAAAGAGAGATAAACCTTTTGCGCGAAGAAGATGGAATGAGGTACACATGAAAGTCAGAAAAGAAAACCAAATCGAGAAGCGGCGTAGCGCGTGGGTCCCCGGTCTTCGCTTTTCTCTCCTCTTTCCCGCCCACTCCCTCCTTTGCTTACGTGCGCACCGGTGCGCATGCGAGCGTGTGCTGCCTGCACCCCCTGTGGGGGTCTCATTGCCCCGCGCACGCGGACGCACACGCACACGTACAGAGAGTGAGGGAGGGATCGATGGCATCGGAGCAGGAGGGTGTGGGGAGGGACGGAGGTGGAGCAAGGCGCCTAAATGGACTCACGCGATGTACAAATTCAGCAGTGTGTGGGGGTGGGGGATATTTTTATGATCGCATGCAAATTATCTTTTTTATAGTTTTTACTCCGAGCCGCACCAGGAGGAACGGGCGGGAGGAAACACGGAAACGAAAACCATTATGCGCACAACAATCCGAAATGATCATCACAGAAGCCGAGGAGCATAGGTGAGAAGCGAGTGTTTAGTGGAACGCAGCTGCCGTGTACGTAGGAAAGAGGGAGAGAAGGAAGGAGCAGCGTTGCGGCAAGAGAGAGAGGGAGAGAGAAAGGAAGAAGAAACGAAGGCGTTATATAATATATCCCAGCGAGTATTTTTTTTTCTTTAAAAACGAGGGATTTGATGTTCCCGCGACTTGAGGGGGAAATAGGTTAGGAGCAGTGGGAGTACGCACGCGCATGGTGAAAGGTGGAGAGGCGCCCATGGGGCAGAAGGCCCGGCGGAAGCAAAGCGAGGAATAAAAGAGGGGCCATCGATGTACAGGTGGGCAGTGTAGGAGGAGCGGGCCTCTGCAAGTGTGTGTGTGTGTGCGGAGGGTGGGGTGGGGTGGGGGAGGGGCGTGTGGAGAAAATGCGGGGTGCTCCGCGTGGAAGGAGGCAACATCGAGCAACCAGCAGCAAAGACAACAGAAATGATGTTTTCTCTGTCTCACTCGTGTGTGTGTGCATGAAAAGTTGTGAATATGTAATTGGCTCCACAACACGTGTGACGCGGCGAAAAAGAGTTTACTGACACGTGTATGTGTTTGCGTGCAAAATTGCATACATATATATTCTTGGCTCCACCAGTGCCACGTTTCTCTCCATTTCTCTATGGGGATGATTGCAGTCTCCTGCCCTCATTTTTCCACCCTAACCCTAACCCCATTTTTTCTTTTCTCTCTCTTTCTGTGTATTTCCTTTTTATTTGGCTTCCACGCTTTTGTTTCTTTTCATACCACTCGCTGCTGCATCGTTGGGTTTTTTTTGCACACCCACGTATTTATAGATATATGCGTGACGCAGAGCAGAGGATTGAGTGGGGGAAGAGGACGCGGGGGGAGGGGTGAGAGAAGGGTGAGAGCTACGAAAGGCACATGAGCCCCGCAGGTAAATTTCCTTTAAAAGAAAAAGACAGATTATGATATTCTTTTTCTTTTCCGTGCGTGTGTGTTTTCTGGGGAGGGAGCTGCTTGGCGGTGCCTGGGTCACCTGCAACGTGCGTGCTCCGTGCGGCACGTGTGCCCCAATACAGTGGTCTCGGCGGGAAAATGAAAATGAAGAAGAACAAAAGCAAAAGGAAAGAAAGCTTCCTGAAGAGAAGGAGAAGTGAAAACGTGAGGCAAGAGCCTCTGAAGCTGAGGGAAACGTGGGGAAAGTGCCAAAGACACAGGTCAATCCAATGGGTCGATTTATTTTCCTTGTATGCTTCCTTTCATTACAGCTGTTTGTGCATCGCAATTGGTGATGTGGGAAGCAAACTGTGTTTGCTAAGGACGGGAAAGGAAAAGAAAAACAACAACGAGCAAACGAGGTGTAGTTTACTCCAACGTTGACCCACTTTGCCCTACTCCCTGTTGGTGTATGGGGACGTGGGTGGTATGCATCTGTTCCCTCGTGTTACACCTTCTCGGTTTTGTTCCTTCTCTCCGTGTCACTCGCACTGTGCTGTAGGCCACACTCGTGTTCTCGTTGCTTTGCTTCGGCGAGGCATATTTCAGGGGCTTCTTGTTGGATTTTATTGCGCGCCTCCGGCTGCTTCGCGTGGGTGAACGAATTCATCTGTGCGTTTCTGCAATTATCATGCCGAGCAATAAGGACCCCTTCTCACTGATGGCCATGTGGGGCTCCGTGAGGAGCTACGACCCAAGGCGGGGGGCTAGCTTTGAGGGACCGGAAAAACGCCTGGAGGTCATCATGCGTTTTCTTGACGAAACCCACGTGGACGGCCTTCACGCCCTTGGAGACGAGGTGTGGACAGTTGTCGTGGGCTCATTAAATGCTCAAATTGTGTCCAAGGAAAGTAATGAGTACATTCGCTCTTATGTACTTACGGAAAGCTCGCTGTTTGTTACGCGGGAGCGCATAGTTCTGATCACGTGCGGCACAACGACTCTGCTTAATGCGGTTCCGCACGTTTTGGGGGCGGTGAGTGATGTGCGTGGGGAGGTGGAATGGGTCTCCTTTATGCACAAGAACTACAGCTTTCCGTGGGAGCAGAAGGGGCCACACCTCTCCATGGCAGAGGAGTTCAATTCCCTCAAGACCTACTTTCCATCGGGCAAACCTTTTATATTTGGTCCCGTGGACAGTGATCATTACTTTCTGTTTGTGTATGATGACATTATTCGTCCAAGCGAGACCGAGACTGACAGCCAGTTAAGCATGACAATGTACGGCCTAGATCCCGCGCAGACGGCGCATTGGTATTCCGACCGGTTTATCTCGACAGGCCAGGAGACGGCTGCTATCCGTCAGGCGACAAAGCTGGACAAGGTAGCAGATGGCTCATGGAAGGTGCACGACTTGCAATTTGAGCCTTGTGGGTATAGCGTGAACGCCATCCGTGGTTCGGAATACCAAACGATTCATATCACACCAGAGGAACACTGCTCTTTTGCCTCCTATGAGACGAATACGCCTGTTGGCAACTACGCGGAACGAATAAGCACCGTGCTGGGCGTTTTTTCTCCACAACGTTTCTCAGTGATTGTGTTCCTTGACCCCGACAGTGCTGCCGGAAAGCTGTACCAGCGGGGGGAAAACGTTGGGGTGGAAGCTGAGTACTACCCAGGATACGAACTGCAAAACCGCACCGTCAATGAATTTGCTCCAGGGTGTGTGGTGCTGAAGATGAATTACGCACGGAAAACGGCAGACGCCGAGGCAGATCCCACCGCCGCTGTGGAAGCCTAGGATGAGGCGAGCTCGTCTCCGTAGAGTGACAAAAGGAGGTGGATTTCCCGCTGCTTGGGACGGGGGGATCGTAGCTGCACCATTTACTATTGGGCGCTGTAGTCATGGCCGTGGTTGTTGCCCCTACGCCTTTTTTTGTACGTTTTCCTTTTGCAGCTTTCCTGCGCTGAGTGCGTGCCATTGTAAGCAAGGGGTGAAAAAAGTAACGCACGTTTGCGAAAGGAAATGGCTAAATGAATCCAGACACACTTCGAGACGCTGCTATCTCACGGATGTAGGTGGTTCATGTTTTTTATACATGTGTGTTTGCGAGTCGC
>NW_021704151.1:9233-37629 GCF_003719485.1 Trypanosoma conorhini | reverse complement strand
TCTCTCTCTCTCTCTCTCTCTCTCTCTCTCTCTCTCTCTCTCTCTCTCTCTCTCTCTCTCTCCCCCCCCCTCCTCTTCCTCTTCCTCTTCCTCTCCCTTCCTCCAGAGGAGACTCATAAAGAGAGAGGAGGGAGAGAGAGAGAGAGAGGCCAACTTCAACGAGGGACGAAATTTTATTTCCTTATTTATTTATTTGTTTTCTGCTTATTCCGCTTCTTCACTTTGCCGGCGGGCTTGCACGCAGAGGAAGGGTGTGGCCCTCATGTGGCGTTTGAGTCTCTTGCGGCGGGTGGCGGCTGTGGGTGGCAGGGCGCAGCCGTCTAGCTCCGCCCCACGTCCGTATCACCGCGTGCTCAAGATGCTGCAAGTTGAGGGTGAAGGACTTCCCGCGGCAGGCGGCGTTTTTGAGCAGTTCCGAGCCTTTTACCGACAGACCATGGCGGGCAAGGCGGCGTCAGGGGCACCGGCGAGGCCGATTGAGGCGTTTTGCGGCGCCGTGGAGGACGTGGAGCCTTTTGCCCTTGTCATGATGAAAGTTCTTTGCGATCTTCAGAAGATGGAGGAGCTTCGCTTTCTCTTCGCGCAGTGTGTGCTGGAGCTTCACTCACCCTCGATTGAGCTGTTCAACGTCTACCTGCTCGCCATTTCCCTCACGGACACGTTTAACCAGTACGAGATTGAGAACGTTGTGGAGGTTATGCGCGCAAAGTCCGTCAGCCCCGACGTGGTGACGCGGCTTTCGCTGTTCATTTTGTACATGCGGCTGGGGCAGGACTACTCTGTGTGGTGGCCCGAGATACGGGACGAGGCGCTGAGCATCGCGAAGGCCGAACGGCGGGGTCAATACCCGCTTCTTGAGCTGCGGCTACAGCACTGCTTTCAGACGATGCTTCGCTTGCACCACGACGTGACAATGATTCAGGAGTGCTTTGAACTTCTGAAGCTTCTCGACAGGCAGAGGCTCTCCTCCCGACTCTTGCTGCCGTATATGCTGCTTAGCGCCAATAATGCGGCGGCGCCGCCTGCGACGACGGTGCAGCTAATAGAACTTCTGGAGGTAACTTGGAAGCTGGAGGCATCCACGCCCGAGGTCACTTCCTCACGGTCAACTTCTGCAGTTACCGAGGTGGAAACGGTGAGTGTGGACTCAACCGACCCCGTATTAAACAACGAGCTCACAGCACTGAAGCTCATGGCCAAGTGTGCCAAGTGGGGCGACGTGGCATCTGCCGCCTATCTTAGGGAATACCTCGGTAAACACCCCGGCATTGTCTCTGCAGAGAACCAAGTGGCCGTGTCATTGCTGTTCCTAGAGGCCGCCTCACGGGGCAAGCGGCTGAAGGAGGCGTTGACCGTGTTAGAAGATGAAGTGCCTGAAACCCACTGCCAACCAGGTCCCCGACCAAAGTTTTTTCTGGAGTCGAGAAAAGTGACGCTTCTCAACGCGGACCCAATCATGACACTGGTACGGCTCGTTGCGTTGGGCGGAGCGAGTGTGGAGGAAGGGTTGGCTATTTTGGAAGAGCGGCGGGAGGCTGGCGGTGAGGTGAGCCACAAGTCCCTTAATGTGCTTATGGAGGCCGCTGCGCTGCTGAAGGATGAGGGAAAGGCATCCATGGTGTTTGCCGCCTTTGAGCGTCTTGGGGCACAGCGGACATCGCGCACGTTTTTGCTTCTACTTCTTTCCCTGCCTGACGCGGCGAGTTCGGTGGCGCGGCTGCCAGGGGTTCTGGTGGAGATGTCGGATTTGGGCCTTGAGCTTTCACGCGATTTTCTTCGTGGGGGACTTGCGCTGGCAATCGACGCGCAGGACGTTTCTGCCGCGATGCAGATGGTGGGCTACCATGAGCGAAAACTCCCTCTCCATAGAGAGTAAGCTGTCTATACGTCTCATGCAACTGCTTTGCCTGGTCGTGGACGTTGAAAGTGTCCGGCGACTCATTGCGGCGTTAAAGGCGACGGAGTCACCTGTGGACTCTCGAAGTGTTTCGTTGTGTGTGGCGACTTTCAACAAGTGGGCAATCCCTTGTGACGATTTGCGAGCCCTGTAGTCGCCTTCATTTGCCTCCCACAGTGTCACTCAGATTGCACATTCTTGTTGTTGCTTTGGCGGCATGGTGTCGAGTTGTGTGTAGCAGCAGACTGCCCCTGCAGGAAGAACATTTGCGGCGGAGTGACGGCTGTCGCCTCTACACGTTTTTTTTCTTCTTCTTTTTTTCTTCTGATGTCTTTGTTTTCTACTTCTGCCCCCGTCGACAGTGTAGGTACGCTACTCCCCCGTCAAGCAACAGCCCGAAGCCATGCTCACACCTCAGGAGGTTGCCTGCCAGTTCGTCCCGGCGTTCTTTGAGCGCCTCGCATCCAACCCCGCCGAGCTTGCCGAGATGTACGGCCCGAACTCGTCCTTGACAATCGTAGACTTCGTGTACGGCACAACCGAAGTCCGAAATGGGGACGTCCCCCGGGCGGTAGAGCAGTGGTCCCAGATTCTTCAGGGGTGCGAGATGTGCGTGGAGAGCTACTCCGCCGTCCCCTTGTACGGTGGGGTGAGCGTGTACGTGACCGCGTTCGCTGAGTCCAAGTCGACCCGCCACTACTTCCAGTTTGTGAACATCCTTGAGTCGTACAACACGGGGGCTTACGGCTCGGAGGCGTACTTTATCCGTCACCAGATTGTGATGCGTCCCGGCTCCGCCGAGAAGGAGCAGCCGGAGCCCGAGGTCAAACCCCAGCCAGAGCCGAAGTTAGAAGTGTCTCCTGAGCCAGCGGAAGAGGCTGCGGCGCCGTCAACTCGACCAGCCGCAGAGGAGGAAGCGAAGAAGGAGGTTGCCGTGGAGGTTTCTGGAGAAGTCGCAGCAGAAGCAGCCGAGAAGAAGACAGATACTGTTGAGCCGGCGGCCGCGGCTCCTGCGCAGCGTCAGCCGCCAGCAGCGTCGGCGAAGCCAAAGTCATGGGCTAGTCTCGCCAGCGCTCAGCCGAAGGGAGAGCATCGCCAGCCACTGAGGGTGGTTGTCCCGGAGAACGGCGGAAATGCCGATGCCGCTGAGGTCAATGCTCCTGTAAAGCCGACCCAGACAGAGCAACGGCACGTAGCATCATCCTCCGCAGCGGCTGTAGGGGGCCAGAAGCCTTCTACAAAGGCCCCGCGTCCCCCCGCAGCGCCTATTGGTGATCGCCTGATGTTCAACATTGATTATGCGGTTTCAGATGAAGAAATTAAGGAGGCATTGGGCCCGTTGGCGGCTCATATTGTCTCCCTCCGTAACAACTCCTCCAATGGTCACGTCTTCCTTGACTTTTCGGATAAAGAAAACGTCATGGATGCTCTCAAGGCCAACCCGCCGGCAATCGGAACCCGTAAGACTCGTGTGAACATTTACCGTCAGCGGACGAGGCAGTAAGAAAGGGATGCAAGAGTTATAACCTTCACAAGGCACGTGGAGTGCAAGCGTGTGGACGCACGTGTGCGTGGGCGTGAGTGTGTACATCTGGGCGTTTATGGCAGCCGCGGGGACTGACGGTTCCTGTGCGAAGGTGCGTGAATGACAGGCAACGGAAGGCGGCAACAACAGCAGCACCATCAGCAGCAGCACAGTGAGGACGATCGGACAGGCGCGAACGGCTCTGGCGTGTGGTGGGACCAGCAGAAGGTGCACACCTGCCTTTTGACCCGCCGCTAATCAAGGTCTTCCGTGGGTGGGCGCCGGGTGTGTGCGTTCTGCACCCGCCCGGGTGCACGAGAGGGGGCATCGCCGCAGCCGCGGACGGGAGCGGGGACGCAGAAAAAAAGGGGGAAAAAGGAAAAAATATAAATACATATTTATATATAACGCCCTGTGACCAACGCGGGAGGGCGAGGCACGCACCTCTCACGCGGTGCACGGGAGTAGGAAACGTGAGCAAAAGCGAAAAAAAAATCAAGACATGAGGGAAACAAAAACGAAAAGTAAGCAAAGAAACAAAAGTAGTGAATATATATGAGAAAATGCATACAACAACAAAGAAGAATTTTGAACCGCATTAACTCGAGGGGTGAGGCGCCCTTCTAATGAACGGGGTGGGGTGGGGGGGGGAGAGGAGGGGAAGACTGAGGGGCGGCAAAAAATTATTTCAGAAGGAAAATTGAAGGCAAAGACCAACGGAGAAGGAAAAAGAAAAGAGCGGGAAAAGAGGCATAAATAAAAGTGGTGCGGGCGGGCAAGGAAGAGCGCAATAAAGATGAAGAGTAAAAGTAAAACAACCCAAGCAACTAAAAATTAAAAAAAAGACAACATCCACGTTCCTTTGACTCCACCACTCCACTAACTTCATAAAATATAAGAAGCAAAGACGGGAAGAACGCACACGAAAAAAAACGTATCAAGCCACCACTGAGTATGAGCACAGATAGACGGGGGAGAGGAACGCTGAGAAAAGGAGATGATAAAGGAAAGAACTTACTCCTTTGTCTTTTTTTTTCCTTTTTTTTGTTTTGTTTTTTTAGTTCCTCTTTACACAAGTACCGATATTTATATACATACTGTCGTATATGGCTTTATGCGTGTACTTACACGTATGTATATCAGTGCGTCTGTGTGTACGTGGGCGTGTGCGTGTGTGTGTGTCTCTTGATCCCTTTCTTTTTTTGCCATGCTTGTGTGTATGTGCGTGTGAGAAAGCTTGCATGCGCATAAGTGTCTGTACTGAGCTAAAGAAAAGAAATTTCATCCTCGATAAGTGTGGGTCGATGCAGCTTCGCCTCCGACTGTTTTCTTTTTTTTTCAAGTCTGTGTGGTAATACTCACTACATTTTAAAGGTACAGGAGAGGAGAAATTGGTATCACCCGCAACAACAAGCATGTCGAAGCTTCCAAAGAAGGTTGTTCTCCGCGTTCCCGCAACGACAGCGAATTTGGGCCCGGCGTATGATGTGCTTGGCATGGCTCTCTCCATCTACATGGAGGTCACGGTGGAGTACGCGGATGCATTCTCGGTACAGCTTGAGGGCGATGGAAGTGAACATATACGCACCGATCGCGAAAATTTGTTGGTGAAGGCGTGTGAACTTGCCTTTGAGTACGCGCACAAGGAGATGCCTCCACTGAGGTTCGCCGTGAAGAGCAATATTCCGTTTGGCTGTGGGTGTGGCTCTTCCTCTGCCGCTGCGGTGGCGGGATTCATTGCCGGGATGAAACTCTGCGGACTCACAATGGAGACAGAAAAGGCGGAGGCCATTCTGCAAGTGATCGCCAAGTTTGAGGGCCACCCCGACAATGCGGCCCCCGCACTGTATGGTGGTATTCAACTTGGATACAAGGACAACACAGGCCGCTTCTTAACTTATCGCGTTCCAACAACAGCGTCTTTTTCTGTCGTTTTATTTGTCCCCAAGAACAAGATGAAGATGAATACACATGCAACACGCAATCTGATTCCAACTAGTGTTTCGCTTGAGGATACAGTCTTTAATGTTTCTCGCGCCTCCATCCTTGTGCTGGCATTCTGCACTGGGAACCTTGACATACTAAAGTCATGTGATGACAAACTGCACCAGCAGCAACGGGCTGACGCCCTTTTCCCTCATTTTCGTCCCTGTGTCGATGCCGCCATGGCTGCTGGCGCCCAGTATGCCTTTCTTTCAGGTGCTGGACCCACTGTATGTGCATTTGTGAGTGGCCGATACGGCGATCCCTTGATCGAGCCAGGGGGCAAACGCAAGAATGAAGCTGTCGCGGATGCCATGCTTCAAGCGGCAAGTGCCGTGGGTATACCTGGGCGAACCATACTTACACGCCCATCCGAGCAAGGGGTCCATCTCGTTGGAGTGACATCCCTTCGACCTGAGTTTGAATATATCTCAATTTGAGAACGTATTAGGGCCCTCTGTTTTTATTTTTATTAGTTTTTTTCTGGTTTTGTTTAGCGCAGCTTTTTTTTTTTTGTACTTCCTTTCATGGAATCCTCTTTATCATTTTATTTCCTTTGGGCCGCTGGATGGTCGCTGCGTTCAATCACTAAAAGCACCTTTTCCAAGCCTCCTGTCTTTGCTTCTTGCCTAGGCGGATTAAGGGAAGAAGGGCTCTGACGGGTAAGGGGCTGCAATGGATGTTGTGGCACCTCGTGCGTCGGGCAAGGGCGCGGAGGAGGCGGAAAAAAGGGCAGCGGCGTTGGCGCGGCAGCTGCGGGTGTTGCTAGACGAGCGCGAGGACCACCTGGACGCGCTGGAGGGAATGCAGCGGGCGGTTCAGACCTCCCAGGTGGAGGCTGAGCGGCTGAGGGAGGAGCTTCGAGTAAAATTTGCGCAGGTGGAGGAGGTACGACGGAGGGCCAGCAAAGAAGCTCTGTGGCTGGTGAAGAGCGAGTGGCGAGACAAACTTGTCGAGCTGGCAAGAAGCAACACGGAACTTCTTCATGAGGTGCGGCTTCGAGACAGCCGCATTGTGGAACTACAGCAGCAGATGTGCGAATTCAACAAGTTGGAAGAAAAAGATGCCTCGTTGCCTGAAAGAGTCACTGTACTGACGGCGGAACTGTTGCGTGGAGAAAAGATCATGAGTGAAAAAGATGCCGTACTTTACGCCTACGAGGCTCGATTGGAGCGGGCCGAACGGGCGACCCTCAGTGCACTGGAGTCACAGTGCAAGCTGGAGGCTCGGTGTCGTGAGCTTTTGCAAGAGCAGGCTGAGCACCTGCGGGCATTCGCGGCGTTGTCTGCGCGAAATGAGCATCTCGAGACACCTCTAGCGGAGGAAAAGTGTGGTCCAGGTGTTGGCGACGGGGTGACGCGCACATCGGCGCTGCACACTGACATGTGCGAGGAAGCAACGGGGACGGATGCCGACCAATCGGGGAAGAGGGAGTCTCTGGTGAAACTTCTCCTGCGCCGCCTTGCCGCCAATGAGGCCGAGATGCAGTTGAGAGTCCGACTGCTAATGTGGATGTCATTCGTTCTTCAGAAAAGGAGTGCGGGGCCGCGGAAGGGGGGCAGGACAGGGCCCTGCACCTCTCAGGCCCCCAGCCCCTCTTTCAGGGACGCCCCGGAAACCAACGATGGGAGCAATTGCTTGGAGGAGGAAGTGGCAAGGCTGCGCAGGGAGGCGAAACTCCACGAAGAGACGCGGGAACAGCTGCAGTTTGCCCGAAACGAACTGGAAAAGCAAAAGCGAGAGCATGAATGGAAGGAAAAGGCAAACAAGGAGAGAGAAGACGAGCTCTCGAAGGTGATCGAAACCCTTTTGCAGCAGTTGACACGGGAGCCGGCGGAAATAATTTGTGCGAAAAGTGAGCTATCGGCACGCTCGAATCCGCCCAGTTGCACGAGTGATGAAGCCCCGTTATCAGAAGCCAAGGCGAGTTTGAGTTTCGCGACTCTCCAAAGTGTGCCCAATGCTTCTTCGACGCAAAACGAACTGATACCATGTTGCATGAGCACAGCTGAAAAAGAGGAGAAGGAACATGCAGGAGAGGCCCTCTCCAGCGCGGTTGAGAGCCTCCCTTCGCTGCAAGACGGATCAGAGGTTAATGCTGTTATCGCTACGCTGCTTTCTTTACACCAAGAAGGGCTTGAGGAGTGGCGTGGCCGAGCTTTATTGGCAGAGCAGCGAATGGAGAAATGGGGGGCAACCGTTTCCACTCTATCACTTCTGCTGCAAAGAAGCATACTTCCCTACTTGCTCATGCTGGATGAGATGTACACCACTGCTGTGAGTGATAAAATGAACATGCTTGTCGAGGAATACTTCTGCCGAATAGAAGAGAATTCCGCTAGCATGTGTGAGAAAAGTGAATTTACTACTAAGTATAGTAAAGAGTTTATTATACTGAAGTACTGGAGTAACTGGCGGCTTTCTATGGGGGCTTCCCGATTGGCTAGTTTGAGGGAAAAGGCAGCACGGACGGTGTCGTGTATGGCTGAGCAATATGAGCAGCTGGAGACTATCACTCAACGTGCAATGACGCGAATAAGAGCTCTCGAGGGAGCTTCGGTCGACAGTTGTGCTGCTGTTGCGGGCATTTAGGAACAGCTATGTAGTTCGTTGCTTGGACGCGCCGTGCACTTGTTTCAGCCCATGCATACAACGCATGCCTATATTTTTTTGTTGAACAATTATTGTATCGTTTTTTGGTTGTGTGTGTGTGTGTGTGTTTTTTTTTAACTCTTGCGGCGGGCAGGAGACGGGATTATTATTATTTTTTTTTTTGGCCTACCGCCTCCTCACTCACCGGCCCCGGTGGCTGCGTGCCCAGGACGTGGTACGGGCAGCAGGTATCTGCAGCTCCCGCCGTGTTTGTGGTTGTTGCTCCCCTTCGTCAATGCGTCCCGCGGCCGGCAGCTTTTTTGCTGCCCGCGGCGGCGGAAATGCGTCACAGCCAGCGAACCACTCCCTTGCCCCTTGCCTTCTCTCTGCTCTCTTCTCCGCCTAGCCATGGTAGACGACAGCGAGAAGAAGGTGGTTGCCGGCGCCCCACTGTATCTGCGGAAAAATAAGGGAACATGGACGGCAGAGCAGCAGTCAGCTTACTGGCGAGCAAAAAAGGCGGAACGGAGGCGACGAAGCAAAGAGGCGGCTGCACAACGACGTGAGGCGCAGCAGAAGGAGTGGGAGGAACTTGACGACGAGGAGCGGGAACGCCGGCGTGCAGAGGCGATCACAGTTCACGAGCGACGGCGGGCCGCAGAGGCAAAGGAGCATGCGGTGCGTGAGCAGCACCTCGCCGACACCTCTCTCCCGTTGCTGGTGTTCGACCTAAGCTTCGCCTGGTGCATGACGGCTGCCGACTGTCGCAGTACAGTATCGCAGATAAAGTTTAGCTACAGTGTATTGCGGCGGCATAACTTCCCGATGCGGCCTGTGATCACATCTATTGGTGGTCAGGAGACGGTGAACTCGAGCATACATGGCGAGGTGTTGCGCACGATGTGTGACTTCGAGGGGTTTCGCCGTTATCCTCCACCGATTCACGAGGAGCACTGGTCTACTCTGTACAGAAAGGAGGACGTCGTCTTTTTGACGGCTGACACAGAAACTGTGCTAGAGGGCCTGGAACCCGATACGGTGTACGTCGTTGGCGCCTTTGTAGATCACAATTCGCGAAAGTTTCTCACTAGAGATGCGGCGAGGCGTCATGGCGTGCGTATGGCCCGTCTTCCACTAGATGAATCCATTGAGGTGGGTAACCGCTGCAAAGTCCTCACGGTGAATCATGTGGTGGAGGTGCTATGCCGGTTTGCCGACTGTGGTGACTGGCGTAGGGCGTTTGACGTGCTGCCGACAAGGCGAGCGAAGACGGCACGCCAGAAACGTCCTCACTCCTCAGCTGGGGTGGGGAGTCTTTCCTCGGATAAGGATGCTGCAGAGTCGGTTGAGAGCAACGACGGCTGCCACGATTGATGTGAGGCCGCCGACGTGAATGGAGGCGGGAGTCGGTGGCACGCGGGGATTTCCCCCACGGGATCCACAGCTGAAAACGGTCGTGGAAAAAGCAGCAACGAGAACGACCGAGAAAGAAAAAAAAAACCCGTAACTGATGGTGTTCTGCGCCGGAGGTTTGAAAACGTGCGTTGTGGTTCTGCGGATTTGTAGCGTGGGACGACTCTTTATTTCCCTCTTGATTTGATTTGACTCTTCTTAGTTGTTGGGATAGTTTCTTCTTGCGGCTGCACTCATACACAGGGGAACAAATATACACACAAGTAAATTTGTACAGAACACCGCATATAGCAGAAGGGAGAGAGAGGGAGCAGCGTGTAAGGAAAGGTTGCGCCCGGCGTGAAGCAAAAGCAACGAAAAGGAGATAACTTGAACTTTTTTTTTTTTTTGCCATTTCAGAAATGGCCGATCAGAGCTCAGTGGCTGCCCCGGTTGAGGCTGCCGTCAAAGAGGCCGCGGAGTTGCCCAAGCCGCAAAGGGCGGATGCTGTCAAGGAGCAGAGGAAGTCATTGAACAAGTCCACCAGTGAACCGACGCAGACCCTAAATCGGTGCCTTGTCTACTGCAGATTGCGCCCAACGATCAAAATAGATTATCGGGGCGGCGGATTTAAGCTGGTATCGGTGGAGGGCAAAAGCATCGCTTTGAAGGGCGAGCGCCGATACGATTTTGACGGAGCCTTTGACCAGGACTGCACACAGGAGCAGATTTTCGACTCCGTCGCCGTGCCCTGCCTTGAGCACGCGTTCAATGGGTTTTGTTCGGCGCTGATGTGTTACGGTCAGACAGGTACTGGGAAGTCCTTTACTATGTGCAACACAACCCCTGGCACTGAGGGAATTATCCCTCGGGCGGCTCACTTTATTTATGATAAGATAGAAGCGTGTCCAGGACGTAACTACGAGGTTGTCGGACGGTTTGTGCAGATATACCGCGACAACCTCGGTGACTTGATGGTGGGCTCCGGCAAGGAGCGGGTGGAGGTTCGATTTGATGAGGAGGAGGGCATTACGTTTACGGGGTGCACATCTCGCGTCCTCCGCTCCCCGCAGGAGTTCATGCAGTTTTACCGCGCCGGAAACGAGCGCCGTGTTGTGACGGCAACGGCAATGAACCCAGAGTCGAGCCGCGGGCACACCGCGCTGGTGATCAGTATTGTTTCTGAGGACCCTAACGACCCTGCGGCGGGAAAAATGCGGGGTAAAATTACGTTCATTGACCTGGCCGGTTACGAGCGCTTCGCCAAGACCGGTATCACCAACGAGAACACCATCATGAAGGATGAGGCAAAATGTATTAACGCCTCCCTGTTGGCTCTGGGGCACGTAGTCACGGCCTTGTCTTCTGGATCTCCGCATATTCCGTGGCGAGACTCAAAACTCACCCGTATTTTGCAGGACTCCATCGGTGGCAGAAGTCGCACCTCCATCATTCTTACCGTTGGGCCAAGCAGCGATCACCTTTACGAGACGGCCAACACCCTGCAATTTGGCCTGCGCGCGATGTCGGTGAAGGTGACCGCCAAGCAATCGGTGGTGGTGAACTATGAAAAACTGGCCCGCAACCTGCAAACGCTGCTGGATGAGAAGGAGCAGCAGATTGCTTTGCTCGAGGTACAGATTGCTGGCCGCGACGCTGAGCGGGCGGAGCTGATGGAGCGGTATAATGAACAGCGCGCGGAGATCGATATGCGGTATGAGAAGGATATGGCGAACTTGGTGGCAAGCAACGCATCTCCGGAGCAGATACAATACCTGCGCGAGGTGTACAAGGTGGAGGTGGAGAACCTGCACGAGCAGCGAG
The DNA here is from genome assembly GCF_003719485.1 of Trypanosoma conorhini. Classification (NCBI taxonomy): domain Eukaryota; phylum Euglenozoa; class Kinetoplastea; order Trypanosomatida; family Trypanosomatidae; genus Trypanosoma; species Trypanosoma conorhini. Next base: position 26,416 of record NW_021704151.1, on the reverse strand, counting down.
ACGAGGAGATTCAGTACAAAGAGGAGGTGCACTCAAAGGAGATTACGAGGCTTGTTCGTCAACAGGCGGAACAGGAGGCGAAGCGCCGGGCCGAGATGAAGTTGGCGCAAGAGCGCATCATTGAGGATTTCCAGAAAAAACTTGACGATGCACGCCAAGGGAAGAACGATGACATCGTTAATGTCTTGCGTCAGCTGGCGGAAAAGGACTCCCTACTTGCCACTCGCGCCAACGACACCGCCCGACTTCACGAGCACATTGAGGTTTTGACGCAGCAGATCAAGGAGATGGGCGGGACACCCGTGGAGGAGGCCATCTTCCCCGAGACCTTCATCGACGTTGGCCAGGTGGAGGAAATTCAGCAGCGCCTGGGGGCTGAGTTGGAGTGGCATCGTGAGAAGGAGGCGCAGTTGTACGCCGAGGTGGAGCGGCTGTCAAAGATTTCCTCCGAACGCGTGGAGGAGATCAACAAGTTGCACGACGAGAATACGCAACTGCGTCAATATCTTGCCAAGAGTGGTATTGAGCTCTCCGAGGCAGACGACTTGACAAAGTTTTTGCGTGAGAGACGCGCCAAGATGGTTGACAGTAGTGAGATGGAAACGCTTCGTGTGACCATGCAGGCTGACTTGGATGAGTTGAGGGCGCAAAATGCGGAACTGACGCGGGAGGTGGAACGCCTTAAGGAAGAACGTGCGCAGCAGTCCGTTCCCCTCACCGCACGTATTTTTGGCACAGCACGCGGCACCGGAAGTACGGCGCGCGGCTTTCCCCCTTTGGCGCCTCCTCAAGCCTCGGGGCGTGGCGCCAGCCAGCTCCGCCAGTTCTTCTTGTCAGCTGACGAGCCGAGGACGGCGGGACCCGCGTCCCAAACCGATGCCTCCAAAAAGGCCGTAAAACAGTTATCCGACCAATTGGCGTTCAGCATGCAGGAGAAAACTGCTCTATTGGATCGCATTCGGAAGCTGGAGGCAGAAATGGCGGCTAATGGCGTGGCGGCTTCGCAGCCGTATGTGCCCCCGATTAGGTTGGGCGCCTCTGCTGTACCGCCCGTGCCTTCGCTTGCCACTCCCTCCGCACCAGAGGTAACGCCCGATGCCGACCTTGATGTATTGCTTAAAGTGAAGGACGCAGAGGTGGACGAATTGATGGAGACAATTGAGCGTCAGCAGTATCTGCTGTCAAGTGCCCGGGCTAACGATGAGCATTACCAACAGGTGATCAGCAATCTTCGACAGGTGATTGACTCGGCGGAGCTGCCGGTGCCAGAATCGCAACCCATCCCTCCTCCGGTGGATTCCATCGCGGTGGACGACTATATGAACATACTGCGTGCGCTACGTGAGAGTGAGAGAAGGCTGGCTGTTCGTCTCGCGGAGCGCGACGGCAAAGATTCTGCTGGGGTGGAGGCACTTCTGGAGGAGAAGGATCAGGAGCTCCAGCTCAAGGATGAGCTCGTCATTGAAAATGCGTCCAAGATGCAGTTTGTGGCCAAAGTCTGTATTCGCCTTAAGAGTCAGTTGGAACTTTTGGGTATAGTGCCTTGTTGTCAGCTGCCCGACTCTTACAAGGAATTGATTGAGCGCGAGAAGTTCGAGATGGAGGATCAAATAAGCGTCCAGCAGGATCTGGAGGAGCAGCTTCGCTTGGAAGCAGAAGAAAAACAGCGTTTAGCAAGGATGCTTCGGTCTATGCAGGATGAGCGTGAAAGGGATTCCGCTGTCATGCTCCGCTTTCAACAGCGCTTCAAGGAAGCGCAAGAAAAAGAAATGTGTATCTCCGAGGCCCTGTCACGTGTCACAAGGGAAAAAAGTGAAAAGGAAAGGGTACTCGAGGAAACGCTGCGTGCGCTGTCAAGGCGTCTTATGGAGTGTCAGGCACAGCTGAGCCAAGCAAAGGAACTTGAAACCACAGGGGGCATGGGACGGCTTTTGAAATTGTTCCTTCGTCGTTGACTCAGCGTTGCACGGTGGTCACTCTCCTTTTGCTTCCTATTCACCGGCTGACTTGAGCCGGCCTTGTGGTTTGTTCCCAAGTGTTATCCTGTTTCCCCAAGTTGGACCTTATTATTATTTGGATGTCCTTCTTGCTTTTGTTTTTGTTCTCTTCAGTGCCAGGCGGCAGTGCAGAGAAGGAGAGCGGACTGCGTAGCCTACTGTTTCTTTTTTTTCTTTTTTTTTTTTCCTTTCCTGTGATGAACAAGCATGTACTTGTGTTCTGCGACAGTTTCAAGGGGTCTTTTTTTCCACTAATTCCTCTCTCATTCTTTCATTTCGTAGGGGCATCTTTTTTCGCTGGGACTGCCCGCCGTTTCTTTTCTCAGTCCAACTGGGCTCGGTCGTTTGCATCCACCACCCCCTGCCTGTATTCTGCGGTTGGGCAGGGGAGGGGACGAGGGAAGGACCCTGCGAACGTTTTTTGTATGCCGCATTTGTCTTTGTTTCCTTATTCTTTTTCTTTCCTTCTTCTTGCGTTGTTTTGTGTTTCCTCTTCACCACATTGTGGGCGCTGCCAAGCCACATATTTGGCTCTCTCCTGTGGGATTAGAGAACACGGATAGTGGCGACGTGGACTGCATGTGAGGTTGGACCCTGGATGGGGAGGGATTGACAATAAGGAAAAAGGAACGTGCCTGTGACAAAGATACGCACACACTGAGAGAGAAAAGAAATATATAGGTGGGGCCTGCGGAAAGAAGATAGTCTGAACAACAGGTTTTTTTTTGTTCGCGTGTGTTATTGTTTTTTTTTTTTTACCATAGCGGGTTGGCGCCTATGGCTGGACAACATTGTTTTTGCTCTCATGCGAGGCCTGGGATCGGCGCCCTTGCGGTGCTTCTCTTATTCCTTGTTCTTCATGCCTCAGGTGCGGCTGTACGCTTCGGGGGCAGTGTGTACCGTGGCCTTGCCGAAGAGGAACTGCGCCTGGGTGGCTCCACGCTAACGATCCGGGCTGCTTTCCCAGCGTTTAACGGATACGACGAGGCAACGTTAAAGAAGCTGTTGACCGAGATGCTCTCTGTGAGCCACGTCATGAGTGAGGGCGGAACCAAGCGGGAGACGCAGGCCGGTTCCAACTCGTGGCAGCGGCAGCTCCCACGACTGATGGAGCGCAGCCAGGTTGAGGTAGAGGACAATGGAGGCACCGTGCGACTCACTTTTCACCCGCTTTCCGACTCTGTTGTGAACGAGCCACTGCTCGTCGTGCCTTGTTTGCCGCGGAACCTCGCTCAGAAGCGTAGTGTGCTTGTTGAGGGCACAGAGGGCAAGTGCTGCCACCTGGGCAATGCGTTTGTCATCACGCCAAAGACGCTTATTCGCATTGATACGGATAGACTTGCGCAGATGGGCGGGGCAGAGTATATTACTGGGAATACGATTGAAATTCCGCTAATAAAAGAAAATAGTGCTGGAGTTGGTCCAAAATTAAAGGTCATGGAAGGGAATGCCTGCGCGAATACTGTCGAGGCGTCAACTAGTGAAAGTGAATGGGATGAGGAGAAACAGGTATTTCGTTTCCTTGCAACGCGCGGTGGCTTGGTCACTCTCTGCTATATGCCATTCCCGGAAAATTTGCCTGATGTGATGCTGAAAGTGGGTGAGACACTAAAGATTGCAGGCCCTGAGGGGGTTTCGACCGAACCCCTTCGACTCCGTTCTGGCGCGGAGTTTAAGGGTCACGTGTTTGGTACCAATCTTTCGGAACGTGATGAACTCGTTATCACGGCACAGCTATGCAGTGACTTCACCCCAGAGAAAACACTTTTACCAGAATTCTCTCTCTCTAGTAGCTCTCGGGCCCTTTTCTTCGGTGTTCTGAGCAAAGAAGGCCTCTACCACGTTTGCTACTGTAGTGCTGGATCGGAACGGTATGTTAGGGTGGCGACACTGTTGGTTGAAAAGGACGTTGACGCCGCGACGAACAAGAAAGCAACGGATTTGCCGTTGGATAGAGTAGATAACCCTCACCCCGCTTCCAGTACGGGCCTTTTGCAGATTAATCAGACAATAATGCTTTTCTTGAGGCATGAGACACTCAACGTTTCTTCGTTGGTGTGGTCAGGAGGTCGCATTGTGGGCCCAGGGGAGATAAACTGCTTTGGGGCATCTACCATCACTTCACACGGCGACGAACCTCGTACTTTGTCGTTTATCTTGCGCAACTACGGTGACATGGCGATGGATCTCCCGCAGCTGGTCCTGAAAGGTGGAGGGGCCGTGCACAACTACGGACGCCTTACCATAACCGTAGCCCATATGGGAGAGGCGGGGGGCGCCGGTATCCGCTCTCGAAGTCGCAGCAATGTAATTATAAACCGGGGTGGTATTATTCATGTCATCGCCGCGGAACAAGGCCCGGCCGTGTTGTGCCAAGCACATATAATGAACATGAAGGGAACACTTGTGCTCTCGGGGAGTTTGAAAATTGCCGAACTGTTGGTTGGGGAAAGGGCCAAACTTGTACTAAAGCGTGGAGCCCGAGTTTCTGTGTCAGCTACGCGGCTTAGTGGGAGGATCACATTGCTGGAAAATTCAGAGCTAGCACTTACGGGAGATTCTTCGCTTGTTTCCGTCAACGTAAAAGGGAACCAAAGCCGTATTCTCTTTACAGGGCCATCACTGTCGCTTGATTCTATTATCGTTACGGGCGAAGTTATCACAGACATTATTGGCCCATCATCAGGTTCTTCCATTGTTATGGTGGCATTGTACGGTGTGATTGCCTTTGGAGAAGGGTCTCACCTGAATCTTCGCAGGACACGTTTAACGACCAACATGGGCTTGGCACAACTTGTTATTGCGGGGGCATTAACCGCCGACATAGACTCCGTGGTGTTTTCCGGTAAAATATGGATTCAGGTCAACAATGTCGCAATTATGTACGGCTATGGCAAAGGATACCGCGTAAATGAAGGGGGGGAAACTTCGTTTGTGTCCCTTGCCGTTGCTGAGAATGCCACGCTTGTAGCCTTATATGTTGAGTCTTCGCCGGATCCTCGCGTCAACTGTGACACGGCGCTCTCCTTTTTAGATCGCTTGAAGGTCGAGGGTCGTTTCCTTCTGCGTGGGTGTGTGACAGTTCCTCTCGGTGGCGCAATTAGAGGCTCAGTGGAATACTTGAAGCTTTCCGAGGAGGTACCCACGCTCATGCCGCTTCTTCTTGCCGCCAACATACGCCTACCACTGGACGCCCTTCCATCGCGGAGAGCGAGTCTCGTATTGGGTGGTGAAACGCTGCTCCGCATTGGGGCAAAACTTGATGTGGGTGAGATTGTCATGAAAAATGCGGTTCTTGGCATAGAAGGTGCCGTCTATGTGGGGGCCGAGGCAGCGCTTTCTGTTGACCGTGGCTCACGCCTCGTCCTGGAGCGTGGTTGTGTAATTAACGCCACTGCGGTGCACGTGGAAGGCCTCTTGGAGGCGGACATGCTACCTGGACCGCTGATCACTGGGTCGCTCGAGATTGCGAGCGGTGGCCAGGTGAAGTTGTACTCTGTTCGGGGGCCACCGTGCGTGGACGTGCTGAGTGCCGGCGGCGGTGTGCGATGGGCAGGCGATTCAAGCGTCGAGTGTTACTCCTATCCACTGCTGCCTGTGTCAGAGTACTCCAGTAGATCATTGGAGCGTAAAAAATATAACGAATTGCGCCGAAAATGGTTTGCGCTACCGCCGAATATGGAATGCCCAGAGGAATATTTACGTGAGGAGGCGAACAGGCTTTTTCTTCCATTCTTTCATTTTTACATGAATCTCTATGAACCACTGCTGGGTGTGCCATCGACGCATGACATGATTGTTTGGGGGATAACGTTTATCTTTTTGGGTTTTATGGTGGTGCAGGTTTTTCTGCAAGTCCATGGAATGACGTGGAAGCAGTGGCTTGTCGATCTTGGAAGGGAGCCGCCCCTGCGTCTGACGCTCTCACGGTCCGAGTTTGCGCTGCACGGGATGAACTATGTGGTGCTTGCCACGCTGCTATTCAGCGCACTACAGACGTCCATGCTAGCTATTCTCCCGCAAACGCCACTGCCTGTTGGTTTCATGTCAGTTTTGCGCTTTCGCAGCGTAATGCTTATGCTGCCCCATCGTCTGCTCAACGCCCATGTGACGATGCGAAGGGCGATGACCAGCATCTTCATTTGGGGATTTGCCGCTGTAGCGCTGATGCTTCTGAACACAAAGCGCATTCGTCTAAGCCGGTGCGGAAAGTGGGTGCAGGTCATCGTACATATCCTTTCAAGGGTAGAAAAAGTTTTACAGCTTTTTCTCGTCGTGTTTTCCTTTCCGATCCGGTCTCTCGTTTTAGACTCTTTCGCGTGCAACACGTTTCTTAGTGAAATTCCTACATGCGCAGATGCTCATGATCGTAATATTATGCCGATCATCTCCCTTTTGCTACTCTACTTCGTGATGCCGTCGGGAAGGTTTTCGGCAATGCAGCTCTTACACTGCGACCTACAGTGCCGACGATCGGTGTTGGTTGCCCTACATGCCTTGTCCTTGACGGAAAGCGCCATGTGGAAGGTGCTAAGCAACAGTCCGCTATTGTTGCTTGTCAACAACTTCACCTTTCGATGCTTGCGGCTGCTCTTCCTTTTGCACGCTCCTCCCACGGCCTACATAAACATCAATAGGCTTATTGTCGAGTTTTCGCGTGCGGCGTTGTTTGCACACTTCTGTGTCCTGTTCCACACGATTCGGGTTTATTTGGGATTTGCGAAAACATGCCGTGATGGGGAGATATATTTTGTGGTGGTGGCCTTCCTTTGGTTCGTCATGCTGGGCGTTAATGTCTGTTACAACATCATCGCTGTGCCGGGCAAATTTGCGACCACAAACAACGTCGCTATTGACGCAATTGAGCGCTCGATTCAGCAGATTCACAGCCGTATCCAAGACCTGCAGTACGAGTTCCTGACATGCGCCTCCATGGAGGAGCGCGAAAACGTGTTGAACGCCACTTCCCGCCTTAACATGGAGTTGGTGGAGAAGCAAGAACGATACCGCCGCGAGAAGTACTGCATTCTCGGCAGCTTTTATTTTCCTGGGCTCCATGCGGAGCTAACCCCGCAGGGGATGACGTCGGCTGAAGAAAAAGCCATGCATTCTGAAGAGCTGGAGATGGGGGCACTCCTGGCGTCCCGCCTATCATCAGCGTCACCAGCAGCGGCAGCATCTCTGATGTCAGCTGCTGAGGCAAAGCAAGATGTCCAGGACCCACTCACGCAGGAGGAGATGGAGTCGTTTCGTTGTGGGCCTGTCCTTGGCTCGGGAAGCTATGGTTCCGTTCACTTGGGTATTCTGGCCACTGGGAGACTGGTGGCGGTGAAGTACGTCAGTATTCAGAACTCCTCCAAGAGGGCGCTTTCGCAAGTGGAGACGGAGGTGAACATGCTGAAGGAACTTTCCCATCCGAACATCATCCGTTATTTGGGATGCCGCACAAATCATGATAACGTTTTGGTATTTATGGAATTCGCCGTGGCGGGAAACCTCACCAGCGTTGTGAGGAGCTTTACAGGCTTGAATGAATCTGTGATTCGATACTACACGTATCAGATGTTGCTTGGGCTGCGCTACCTGCATCAGAAGGGGGTGGTGCATCGAGACGTCAAGGGAGAAAATATTCTCGTGGATGGCTTGGGCGTTGTCAAGCTGGCGGATTTTGGCTCCTCCAAAAATTTGCTGGGCATAAATGATTACAGCCGGGCGGGGTGTGATACACTCGTCGGCTCGCCATATTGGATGGCCCCAGAGGTAATACGCAATGAGGAGTACGGGACGAAGGCCGACATATGGTCCGTTGGCTGCACCGTCGTAGAGCTGCTCAACGGCGGAACTCCGCCGTGGCGAAAAGAATTTGAGAATGTTGTCTCGATGTTGTACCTCGTGGGGAACACCGACGTCATGCTGACCATCCCAGAGGGGACCTCGGAGTTGTGCCGCGACTTCCTGAAGAAGTGCCTTGAGCGGGACATAACGAAGCGGCCTTCGGCCGAGGAACTGCTTCAGCATCCGTGGCTGGGGAGTGCGGAGAAGGACACCGCACAGCCATCGAATGAATTTCCGTCGGGCCATGTCCACCTAGGAGACTCTTGCGCGGCTTGCTCAACGGCAACTTCACCCGGCGGTAAGGGGCAGCGACGCCGGCTCCCTGAGAGCGACAAAACAAAAAAGTAAACAGCGACGACGCACTTCTCGCAGGCGCATACAAAAGAGCAACTCCTTCATGTAAAGCGTTTTTGTTTTGTTTTTCTTTTTTTTTTCCTGCCGCAGTGCGTAGCAATGGCCCTCTATTTTGGGCTACTTTGTGTTATTTTCTTTCGAGGTCGCCGGGCGGGTGGGTATAATTATTCCAGCTCTCCTGCCGTGACGTTCCCGCGCATGTTTGGCCGGCGGCCGCTGCTTTCAACGTGTGTTGAGGTGGCGCACAGCGGCCGACGCGGACACAAATTTAATACCAAAACGAAAATGCGTGGGAGATGTGGGGACCGTTGATGGAGCAGATTACAGCCGTAATGTTGTGACACGTGGCGCGCTGGACGTCCGGCGTCGGGACCTCCGTTCCGCCATCGAGGGAAAAAACAGGTGGAAGGAGTCACGTCACACGCAAGAAAATTTCCCACGTAAGGAGGACGGAAGGTAGCAAAAAGGGGGAAAAAGAAGTGATGCGTTGAAGGGCAGGATGTGCAACACGCAAATTAAATAAAAGGAATGAAGCTTGAAGGGAGAAAGTGTGGGGGGGGGGTGAAGTACACACGTGGGGAACTGAAGACTTGCGTAAAAACACACACACACACATATATATATATATGTATATGTGCCTTTATGCACGCGGGTGGGCGATGTGAAACTTTGCTGCTCGAAGGAAATCATGTTGCATAAAGAGAACGTAAAAAGGAACTGAATGGAGCGAAATTAGAACAGTAGCAGCGAGTTGATCACGGAGCCACTGTCCGAGTAGAGTCATGCGCGGTAATTACTGCTTGTTTGGTATTGGGCTTAATGCAATGTATTGAATGCGGATAACCGCGCAAGCTGCTGATGATGATGTTCATTTTTTATCATTATTACCAGCATCGCCCTTCCAATTCACCTCTCTACCCTGAGTTTACCCACAGGAAATGGTTATCATGCAAACCTTTCCTGCGTGCGGCTGTAGTGAGCAGTAATGCTGGGCATGCGAAGTAACTGAAATGGATGTGGAACAACGTCATATATATATATGCGCTGGCGCTGCCCCCCTCCTCTTTTTTTTTTACTCTTTTTTTGTTTAATATTTGTTTTGCCGAGTAGTGGGGGACAGGCGATTGCCAGTTTGCCGTCTCCTGACGCCATAGCGGCCACATTCGGCAAGAAGGCGGGTGCAGCAAAAATAGGCACCTTTTCTCCAAATAATAATAACAATAATAATAACGAAATTGAATAAACGCAACATAAACGTAGATTGAGCAAAGGGCGCGGGGTTGGGTAGAGAAGAGGCAAAGCCAAGGGAGGGGGGCTAAAGGAATGGAGTCTGAGTTTGTGTGTGACGACGGCGTCACTCGGATGATTGTTATGACCGCCGAGGCGACCGCCCCATTTGACGGCGTCTTCCTGAAGAGGCTGCGAACCCCAAAGGGGGAGGGAGTGGTCCTCGGTGTGAATTCGGGCAACTTGTACGTTCTTCTTGACACCAACGCCGAGGCCTTGGTGGCAACGGCCTTCACAAAAAAGGACTTTGAGGATGGCCTTTTAGAGGTGCTGCCGGAGCTTCCTGTTGTTGTAGACCCGCTTGATTCGCATCGGGTGAAAAAAGATATGTTCTGCGGCCGTGGTGTCAGCATTGTGACGCAGGATCAAAATGGTCCGTGCCCTGTGGTGGCCGCGGCCAACGCGCTGGCGCTGTTGGGGCGCATCAATTTGTGCCCCGGTGATTGCCGGCGAATTGAAGCCAAGGAGCTTCGTCGCAGAATTCTCGAGTATATCATAGAAGGCAATCCGGATGTTCCACAATTTGTCTCTCCCCTCACACGTGTGGTGAATGGTGAGGAAGTTCAAACAATTGCCGGCCTCGTTCAAGAGCGTCTCGCTGAGACCCGGGCGAAACTCGCGGAGGGTGTAGAAGGCGAGGAGTTTTTGCACCGTTTGTACCACGGTATGAACATAAGCCCTATTTTTTCTGTGCTAGACGGCTTTGATTCGGAGGATGACGTGATGCTCTTCGCTCTTGCAGGGCTACGTGTTGTGCATGGGTGGCTGATTTCGTCGGAGGGTCGCTACGCCGCCTTGCGTGATATGTCTTTTAATGAAGTGAGTCTTCTGGCGACGCACAAAAACAGTGAATTGTCGGGGGTTGCCAACGAGTTCCTAGAGCAGACACGCTCACAGCTAACAGACGAGGGATTGGCGGTGCTTCGACGCGAGCTTGGCGAAGGGGAGGTTGCTGTTCTTTTTTGGAATAACCACTTCTCCACCGCCGTGAAGCTCGGTGGGAGGTTACTGCTTCTGCTCTCCGATGAGACGTACGCGGATAGGTCGTCCATCTTCTTTGAGGCCATTGAAGACGTCCACGGCGCCGCCACTTTCACCGACGGCAACGGCGTTGATGCCGATGCCTTGCTTCTAGCCGTTCAATCCTTGACTGGGAACGAGTTTACCGCAGAGGCTGTTTTGGCCGCGAGGACGGAGTTGAAGACTGCGGATGGCAACGAAGCAAGCCCCGAGGAAGTCGTCTCGCATCTGCGTGGCAAGAAGAAGTCTAAGGGAGACAGTCCGCCGGAGTGGGAGACCCTGGGTGCGTGAGGGTGCTGACGCCCTCGTGGAAATGGGGTTTGATATGAGCCACGCGGAGGCATGCGAACTTGTACAGAGGTCTGGAAGTGTGAGTGCTGCAGTGAGTGAGATATGTAAAGATAAGCCCCAGCAGTAGGCTTTGAGGGCCGTGGGCGTTCGTCACACTCTCATCTCACTGCGTCATTAAAGCAGACACCCACCCACCCACCCACACACCCACACACATATACATGCACAGAGAGATATCTCCGTCATTGTCCCCGTAATTTGTATTTTACTTCTTTATTTATTTTTTAGTTGTTGTCTCGGCCACTGCGCCTTAGATTTGTGTATTTCCAGATGAGGCTGCAGATTAACATTTTCAACGTTCGTGCGCCTTCGCTTTGTCCTTGTTATTCGAGTAGTTGTTTGTGTCGTTGTTTTTTTTCGTTTTTTTTTTTTTTGTCTGTCTGTCGGGTTTATCTGAGCCGATGCTGACTCACTCCTCTTCCTTCCCCTTGTCACACGTCTCTTGACGTTCCTGCACCCCTTTTTCCTCGGGCGATGGTTGCATCGTAGATTAGCGAGAGACCTTCTCTTGACTGTGCTTGCCCCCGGGTGCTCTGCGTGTGTTGTGTGGATTTAGCACCGTCACGTGATGAGCTTTGAGCTGCCGGAGCTTTTTGTCAACCCGCCGTTTGCGTGGGGGCCGCCGCCGAAGGAGATGGAAATGGGCGGCATGAAGGTGCGCCTGTACCAGAAGACAGACGCGATTTTCCCAAGCGACTGGCTGGAGGCGACGGCGGAGCAGGCGACGGAGAAGAGGCAGTTCACCACCGTCAAGGACGAGAATCGGCTGAAGGCGCTGCGCAACCTTCGCGCGAAGGATCGCCGCCATGGCCCGGAGCGGCGCTTCGTGAAGCGTCCGCAGAACCCGCGCAGCCACTTTGCCAACAAAGTTAAGCGGAACCTGACGCTTCTACCAGACACCGTTCGGGTGCCAACGGATGTGCGTATTTTTGCCGAGTTCACGCAGGCGGAGCTGGCCAAGATGCAAAACATTCACGATGCCCCGATTGTGACAGACATCTCCCTTCACAACTGTCCCTTGGTCTACAACAGTGCTATGGAAAAATCGAGCTGTAAGGCTCCCATACGCCTCGACGAAAGCAATAAAAATCAGGAGTTTTTTGCCCGCTCGAATACTGGGGCCGATGGGCCGCTTCGCGAAATCCTCAAGACGAAGGCGACTGGGACGCATCCCATTGTTGTCGCCACAGACGAGATTCTCGCTCTCATGATGACGTGCAGCCGTAGTGTGCATCCCTGGCATCTTGAGATTTTTCGCTACAACCGTATTGTGTTTATTTCGAAGGCGGAGAAGAGCAATATTGAGATGCAGTGGGTTGGGGAAACAGCCGACGCCTCGCGTCGCCCCGTGGAAAACGACCCCATTCAATCTGAGCGCATCACTGCTCTCGCGAAGGAGTCGACGGAGGTAAACAACGCGTTTGTCGCACAGGCGTGCTCAAAGACGCGTTACCAGATGAAGTGTGAGAAGAACCCGTTCCCTGGAACCCAGCCGCGCCTGTATCGCTATCGCCGATTTGTGATGCACGCCGACACGGAGGACCGCTACGACCTAATTGTGCGCTGTGAGGTGGACGCGGTGGAGGGTGACAAGTACGTCCGCATCTTTGGGCTTCTGGAGCAGTGTACAGGGGGGGCGGAAAGCGAGTGGCGCAAGACCTTGGACGCGCAGGCGGCCAAGTGGATTTCGGACGAATACCGCAGGAACGCGCAAAAGATGTCCCGCTGGGTGTCTCTCTGCCACTTGTCAGGGGCCTTAATGAAGATTGGCTTCGTGTCGCGCAGCTACAGGAGCAACGGGACGCTGGACCCGACCAAGCACGAGATTCTCGCCACGCAGACGAAGGACCCCGGCCCGCTCTCCGCCCAGCTTGGCATTAAGGTGGGGAACATGTGGGCCATTGCCGACGCCATCATCATGGCGGTGCTGCGGCAGCAGGACCTCAGGGAGGCGCTTCTCGTCAAGAAGAGTGGCGAGCAGTCCATTCTGCTCATTGAGAAGACGGAAGATGAGGACGACGAGGAAGACGACGAGGAAGGCGACGATGATGACGAGGATGACGGCGGAGACGAGTAGTGGCGGTGTCGTCGTGACATGCATGGTGGAGGGAGGAGGTGAAAAAACAAGTAAAGTAAAGAAAGCCAAAGAAAGGGAGAAGCTCGAAGAGGTGTGGCAGCACAAACAAGGAGGATTAAACCATTTTAAGCACTAGGTATTAATCTTTTAAGCGAAGAGAGGGATGACGTGAAAAAACAACAAGAACGAAAAAGTCCGAAAGGACGCGGGGAGAATTTAACTCTTGTTGGGGTTCACCTGACTGTCACCTTAGCGCTTTGCTTTGCAACAACTTCTCATGCCGTGCCGTTTCCCCCCTTTCGTTTTGTGTGCGTGTGTGTTTTTTTTTTTTGCTTGTAATACAACTGTACCACAAAAAGTACACAGTCACAAGTGTAGGAATATGAGTATACAGACCTTGACGCAAAATGAGGTAATCGCCTACTCGCTTGGTATTGTGGGGCTAGTGATCTTCACGGGCATCACCGCAGGTATTCAGGTGGCTTTGTTTTCTATGGATCGCATGTTCCTTCGCATTCTGACAACAACGGGCTCACTACAGGAACAGCGGCGGGCGAAGCGCCTACTGGAACTCCTGCAGCTCGAGCACTGGACGCTGGTGGCTTTGCTCCTGTCTAATGCCTCGGCAATGACGGGCGTGCCAATTTTACTTGAGCGGATTTTTGACCAGCTGACAGCGCTTCTTCTATCCATTACGGCTGTGCTCTTTATTAGTGACATTATCCCTCTCTCTATTTTCGTTCGCTGGTCATTTCCGATGTGTTCCTTCTTCGTCCCACTCGTCTGGCTGTTGGTGGTTCTCACCGCCCCGGTAAGTTACCCGGCGGGAAAGCTCCTGGATTACATCTTGGGGCACAAGGACTACCTCCTCGGACGCGACGAGCTGGAGGCTTTGCTTTTGGCCCAGCAGGGGGAAACGGCGTTTCTTCGAGAGTCGGAGGTCAACATGCTCACAGGGGCCCTGCGGCTGTCAAGCCACAGAGTGCAGGATTTCGTCGTGACGGCGTGTGACGAGGCGTTTATGCTCTCGTCGCGGACGCGGCTGGACAAAAAGACGGTGGAGAGGATTGTTGTCGCCGGCTACAGCCGCATTCCTGTGTACCTGAACGACAACCGGCGGCACATTCTCGGCGCCCTCATTGTGCAGTCGCTCGTCAAGTTGTGCTTCACCAACCCGCAGAACCCGCCGCGAGCGGGGGAGTACCCCCTTTTGGAGATCCTCCGCCTGCCGGCGAGCGCCACGCTGTACAACACCTACCTTGCCTTTCATAAAAATTCATCCAACATGGCCGTGGTGTACGACGAGGGCGGGGTGATGGTTGGGCTATGGACCCTCACCGACCTCCTCAACACTCTCTACAAACCCGGCCCGACGGCCCACGGAGACAACACGCGTCGGCAGGAGCTTATGGTCGACCTGCTGGAAAGCATGAGGGCTATGAGTGCCACAAGGCGCAAGACGCAGACACTTGTGGATGAGGATAGGGTTGAATCCGGAGGAATTTCCCCGAGGTGAACGTAGCAGATGAGCACGTGGACAAATGGTGTTCTTCCCCACTCCCTTTTTTTTTCTATACAGAGAAATGCATGTGTCTGCTTTGTCACCTCCGACCCTCGGAACTTCTTTCTTTTATTATTATTATTTCCTTTTAGTTACAGTGTTTTGCTCATTTCAATTTGCTTTTTTTGTTGTTGTTCCCTCTTTCTCTTTCCTTCTGCTTGTGTGTATGCGCCTACGTTTTGCCGCGCATTTGGGCTGATTTTGCCCACATCGGTGTGTGCACTTTTGCGGTCGCTTTCGTCGCCGTGGCGGAAGTCGATGGAGCTGTCGCGCGGCGTGGGCAGCACTGCTGCCCACGTCCACGCGCGTGTTTGCTGGCGCGTGCGATGAAGGACGGTGAGCGGCGTGTCACGCGTTCTCTGAGGTTGGAGTGGGTGGGGGCCCGGCGAGGTGAGGCTCGCACAATCCAAGAGTTTTGATTGCGTATTGTGTGCGTGTGTGTTTTTTTTTGTATCGCGTCTTCTGTGAAATCCCTTCTGATTCCTTGGCTTTGTGTGCCTGCGATGCGTAGACGCGCGCGGCTGTAGTCAACAGAAACATTGAAGCGGACGCGGAAGCGGCGAGTCCGTCGGAAGGACGATTGTGCGAAGTATTGCGTAGCGACGATGCAGGAAAATAATATTCACACCTCGTACTCAAAATACATCATTGTGCATCGCGGGAGTCAGATGGTGTTTATTGCCCTCCCGGCGGAGGCAAAGTGGATAGAGGCCCGTCTCACATACGCCGCACTAATGAACTTGGATCCTCAGCGAACGATGCTGACGCCCTCATTCACCTCTTTGAATAAAGGCACCCCCTCTGTGTGCCCAGACAACGCACCCATTAGGTGGGCTGCATCGGAGGCTCTGCATACCGTTGCCCTCGAAGCGTCGCCGGATGGCACGTGGACGGCACTGAACAGCAGACTGCGACCACTCGAGTCGCAAAGGTGCGTGGCAGGCGGCTTTCCACTGGCCGTTTCGAAATATTTGGGTTCCACGCAGCCTAACGCGCAGCCAAATCCGTAATTGTTTAAGAAGAGGAAGCTGTTTCCGCATCGGAGTCGCGTCGTGCGATGCTGTTGCTTCATCTTCAATACTGGGACCGTGGATTGCCTCTGTTCTTGATCTACGTTTTTAATGCGTGTATGTGGGTTGCGCTAGAGAAGGTGAGAGTAGTTTGCTTCCTGTGGCTTTGCCCTCCTCTCCTCTTTTTTCTTTTTCTTGTTATTTATGCGCGTTTCTGTAATGTGACGTCTTCTGATCGTGTGATCAGCAGTGGTGGGCGGCCGCGGCGGTAACGAGGTGGGGGGGGGGGAGGGGAGGGGGCGAGGGGGCGAGAGACAATTGTGCAACGCTCCTCGTGGAAGACGTGAGTGTAGCTGAGGACGCTGGCGTGAAAGCCGTTCGATTCAACCGCTGCTTGCGTTTCGCCTCCGCACTGTTACTGTGTTCTCCCTCGTTCCCTCTGCGAGGATTTTCTCCGCATTGTCACTGACCTTCCCTCTTCCCCTCTCTCTCTATCTTCCTCTCTGCCTTTTTATCCTGCGCACGTCAGTGAAGCGAGTGGCCGCGTTGAGCAATGGCCTCCTCCTCCCCCTCCTCCAAGTATTTTGTGCCCGAACTCACGCAGGACGACGTTCCTGGCGGCGCCTGCTGCGTGGATGAGACCACCTTCGCCACGCAGTTTCCCAGCTACCTAGAGAGTTACATCCGCAGCGTGTGGCCGGCCGTGGAGACGCTTTTGGGACAACACCAGCTGGTCGGCAAGCTGGACCTGATGGAGGGCTCCATGACGGTGGCAACCACGCGGAGAACGTGGGATCCCTACGCCGTTGTGAAGGCCCGAGACTTCATTCGGCTACTGGCCCGAAACGTGCCTCTCGCACAGGCGCAAAAGATCTTTCAGACGGATATCACTTGTGACATTATTCCCATTTCTATGAAGGGCAACAGCACGCGTCGCTTCATCAAGCGTCGCGATCGTCTCGTCGGCCCAAAGGCGCAGACCCTCAAGGCTTTAGAGATTCTCACCGGTTGCTATGTCCTTGTGCAGGGCAAAACCGTGGCGGTGATGGGACCAGTGAAGGGGTGCCAGCAGGTGCGAAAGATTGTTGACGACTGCATGAACAACATTCATCCTATTTACGGCCTTAAGCAGCTTCTTATCAAACGCGAGCTCGCCAAGCGTGAGGATTTACGACATGAAGACTGGAGTCGCTTTGTGCCTGTCTACAAGAAGAGCGTGCAAAACAAGGAGAAGGCAAAGGTGGTGCGAAAGGTCAAGAAGGAGCGCCTGCGGGAGTCTGTGAAGAAGCAGGCGGGTAAGGAGAAGTCCATCTTTCCGCCTGCCCCTCCCAAGCGTAAGGAGGATATTGCGATGGAGAGTGGTAAGGCCTTCCTTTTGCGCAAGCAGCAGAGGCGGCAGCAGCCGAAGCGCAACGACTACCAAATTGAATAATACACATTCCTTCCTCCGCACTGTTTCCTGCGGCGACGCAAAGCCCGCTCGGGGATGCGGAAGCGGAGCGGACGGCTGCGTTGCACAGGCGCAAGCCAAGGCTGTGAGGATGATTCCAGCAGGGGCGGGAAAGGTGGGGGGTGTCGGTGTGTGCCCTGTTGTGCCCTCTCGAGGCAGCAGCAATCTCGTTGCCACATGCTTTTATGCTTGCCGCCGCTTATTTGTCTGCGTGTTTGTTCCTCCCACCTCGCCCTCTCGT
>NW_021704151.1:0-9208 GCF_003719485.1 Trypanosoma conorhini | reverse complement strand
AACGCTCAAAGTAAAAAAAAAAGAGATAAGAAAAAAAAGTAAATAGCGAGAAGGAAACGAAGACACACACGAAAGGAGGATAAAAGTAATAGGAACGAGTGAAGAAAAACGAAGTAAAATAGGAAAAACAAAAAAACAAACAACAGGCTGCTCTGCCTGATGCAACTGTTTTTCTTATTGTTGTTATTTTTCCATTGGACGCAAAGGAAAGCGTGAGGTGAGGGGCGAGGAGGGACCAGCCCGTACGCACTCTTCCGCTGACGAGGTGGGCGACGTCGCCTCCCGTTCAGAAATTCATGTGTTGCCGTTGTTTTTCTGCTTTTGCTTTCATGCTTACGCCGCATGTGAATTGTGTTTGTGTGTGTGCCGTGTTCCCGCCGTATTTACGTTACCGTTTAAGAAAAGAAAAAAAACCAACAGCAACACAGACACATATATTACCTGTGCACACGCACATGCGTGTAGTTACTCTGCCTATTGCACGGGTGCGGAGAAAAGCGTTGTAGACGTATAGACGACTAAAAATACAAAAGAAAAACAAAAGAGAAAGAAACTCTTTTCAAGAAATTTTTGCTCTTCTCTTTCTATTCTCGATACTATTGGGTGGGGTAGCAGCAGTAATGCCAACAAGTACTGAGCGGCGGAACCTCCTCGCGTTACTCGGCTACCGCGTGAGTGTGGAGCTGGACGACGGCTCAACTCTCACGGGCCGCCTTGTTTCGTTGGGGCCAACTTCGAATTTAATACTCACTGATGTAGAACGCGTTAGACCGCTGAAGCGGCGGCGCGGGAGCACGAAGACTGACTGCTACAATTCGGTGTTGTTTGTGCGTGGGAGCAGCGTTGTCTCAGTACGGCACACAAGCGGTATCACGACGGACCGGGGCGTTGTGGACACACTCACAGATCGGCAAATGGAAGCATCAAAGGCCATTCAGATGGCCAGTCAGAGTCTCAACACACCTCTACGGTGAGGGGGCCCTCTGCGCGCAAGGGAGTCATGCGAGAGAGAGAAAGTGTGTGTGTATTTCTGCGTGCCGACATGGTCGCTGAAGTTTTTGCTGGTGCATGGCAGCAGAGTTTTGAATTGGCTTTGGGCGCTGCGTCAACTCAAGGCGATGCATTCACGTGCTATTAGCAAAGATGCATCTGTGCTATTATGATTGCCGTTACGATTACTATTGTTAACTTTGTGGCTGTAACAGCAGACACACATTGACTGTGGTGTACCTTTGTGTGTCTGTATCTGTGTGTGTGTGCTTTGTGCCGTGGTTGTATGTTTCTCGTGTTGCTGAGAATACTTGAATGCACTTCTCCTTTTCTCTGCTTGCATTGCCTTCGTTTCTGCCAGGGGGTCTTTCTTTTTTTTAACCCTATGAGTGCAGTACGGTCGAGGACGACGTCCCGATCGGGACCTCAGCGGTCTGTGCTCTCGGCGCGGAAGGCATCCGCTGCCCTGCCTCCGTTGGTTCGTTGGCAACTTGACGAAAATGGTCGTATTGCCAACTTTGACATGAAAGTGTTGCGGAAGGACGTACTTCAGCGGGTTGAGGATGGTCGTCTTTACACGCTGGAGGAGTGTCGTGCGTTTCTCCTTGAGCTCACGCGCGTGGCGGCCGCGTGGCAGGAGGAGGAGATTCCGCAGTTGATGCTCCTCGTGGATATGCACGAGAGGTTGGTGCCTGGCGCGTCGCTCTCGTTTCAGTGGCCCACAAGCAGTGAAGAGCCCTTGCCGCTGGCGAACATGGCAGGTGTGGAGGGCACGCTGCCGATGCTAAGGAAAGTTGTGGAGGAGGTGAACCGCGCTGTCGCGCGGATGATTGATCGCTTGTGGGAGTCCCGCAGAGAACGTCTGCTTTTTGCTGCCCGCCTACTGCAAGACATCGAGCCGCAGTTGCAGGGGGTGGATTGTGGCGCTGCGTTGGCGTAGCGAATCAGGTGCAAATCGCAAGCCCCATCTTCTGATGTAGTTGAGTCGCCCAGTCATTTTTTCTGCTTGTTTGCCGCCTCTTTTTCGCTCTATTCTATGCTGCTGCTTCTTCCTCCTCTTTATCCTGCTCCTGCCCCTGCTTCCCGCTTGTTTCTTTCCTTATTGACGCGGAGTGAGGGAGGGAGGAGGGGGCAGACATGCTTTTGCGGGGGGCGGAGAGCGCCTCTCGGCCTGCACTGCACAGTTCCCTTCACCTGCGATGCCGGCCCTTGCTGTCGACAGAGGAGAGGCTGGAGGAGGCGACTCACCGCCTTGAGAAGAGCCCCGGCGATGTACAGGCGTTACTGTGGCGCGCGAAGTTACTCATGCGTTTGGGGGATTACCAGGCTGCTCAGGCGGGCCTCTCTGTCATGCTTGACTCACTGCGGGGGAAAACTGACGCGTCGCAGCTTGTGAGTGCCTTTTTCCTTCGAGGGGTTTGCCGCGTGAAGCTGTCGTGCACTGACAAGGCCATCAGCGACTTCACCGCGGCACTCGACATCGACCCCTCCCACAGTCGCTCCACGTATGAGCGTGCCGCGTGCCATAACCGCAAAGGGAATTACACCGCTGCCGTCTTAGACTACGAGAGGGCCCTGCAGTGTGACGCAGAGCGTGACAGCGATTTCACAACGTGGCGTCAGAGTCTCCGAAGCCGATTTGCACAGGCGCGTCGCCACCAGCGCCCTTCCGCCCCGCCTTTGGGGGGCGCTGATCCCCTTCGACTGGAGGCCTCGTTGCCTCGAAAGGTGGGAAGTGTCCGGCGAAATGGCGGCGATGGAAACCGACCGCCGCTTGCCCCGCCGCTTGACGCGTGCGTGAAGACGCCAAGCCGCATGCCAGAGACGTCAAGGCCGAGTCTCGCCGTTGGGACTCCCATCGACAGCCCTGAGCGAACGCAGGTGGTGGTGCCACCGCCACCGTCGCCGCCGACATCATCGTCGTCGTTGCCTGGCAGCGAGGCGGCAGAGCTTCACCACCAGCGTGGGTTGGCGTATCGCAAAGAGGGTGATTTTGTGCGCGCCATTGAGGAATACTCCGCGGCCCTTCGCCTTGATGCCAATAATTTTAAGGCCTTGTTTAATAGAGGGTTTTGCAACGACAAGGCTGGGGACTACGACGCGGCAATCCGTGACTACAAGGCTGCTATGCAGTTGGAGCCAGGATACGCCTACACTTATTACAATCTCGGCATATCGTACGATCGTTGGGGCGACCACTACAAGGAAGCCATTGCCATGTTTGACAAGGCCATTTCCTTGGATGCCGACAACGCGGATTTTTATCATAACCGCGGATTTAGTCAGCGTAAGCTGGGTAACTACCGTGAGGCTGTAAAGGATTACACCACGGCGTTATCCCTTGATCCCAACCACTTCAAAGCCTACTACAACCGAGCCTATTGTTATGATAGACTGGGTGAGGGCACAAACGCCATTGCGGACTACACAAAGGCGATTTCTATTCAAGATGGTAACCCCAACGCCTACCACAACAGGGGAGCCGCACTGGAGAAGGCGTGCCGGCTTGACGACGCGGTTGCAGACTACACACGGGCTCTTCAACTGGATAATGTAAATCCCTTCACATACAATGCTCGCGGTATGGCCTATGACAGACTTGGCAAAAGTGAGGCGGCGTTGCGAGACCTGGCGAACGCTATTGCACTCTCGCCCAATAATGCCATATTTTACCAAAACCGCGCTTTTGTTTTTCAGAATATTGGACGTTTTCCAGAGGCTGTGCGTGACTACAACACCTCCCTGGCACTAACCGACGAGGCAGGGGCGAGGGCAGGGACAGGAGCGGTCATTGGTGGAACTTTTTCTGAAAGCAAGTCCACGCCGGAGGTGAGTGTGATGGTTGTCAGGCAATGCATCAACCGTGGCTTCTGTCTTGCAAGAGAGGGCCAGTACGAGGCAGCCATTAGTGATTTCTCAAGGGTCCTTGCAGCAAACGCTGGTAACCCCATAGCCTTGTATAACCGTGGCATTTGCTATGATAAGGTGGGGAAGCACCAGCTTGCGGCGGATGATTTTTCCTGCTTACTTGAGTCGGACGCGGAGAACGCGGACGCACACTTTGGCCGTGGGACGGCGCTGGAGAGTATGGGGGAGTATGCCATGGCGCTGGACGACTACGCCGTCGCATTTAAGCTGGACGTGGATCACAGTGGCCTGGTGGAGGAGAGCGCCTTGGCAAAATTGAAGTCAGAGCATCGAGCCATGGTGGCTTCCCAGCGCGTCCTGCGGCTTCTAAATGGGGGGAAAACAGTACCTGCGACTGCACGAACACCGTCTTAACTGGCCCGAAATTGCGAAGCCTGAAATGGATGCCTTCAGTACCATGGAGTAATGACTCGAGTTTTTTTTTGTCTCCCCTATTATTCTTTGGCGGGACTGTTGGCGCCATTTCTGTAACACTACGCCAACTCTTTATGTCTGTACTTGTCGTTGTCCTTCTCTTGGCTTTCCTGGTGATTGTGCTTGGCTGTGGGTTCGCATTGAACGCGGGTGCCTGTTATTTTGGTTCACTCCCTCCTGCGTGCATAACTGCGTGTGCGTGTCTCTGCTTTGCAGTTGGTCATGTCAGGGGAAAGTAGAGAGGCTCTAGCGGCGTTTAGAGAAGAGCACTGCGCCGTGCTTGCGCTTCTGGCACATGCAGCGAGGCAATGCGTGGATACGCGAATGGGCGAGGCGGTGTTTGAGGCTCTCTGTTCCGCGGAGCCCGCACTAGCACAACTCTATCCAGAGGTGGCATTGCTTTACAATATACACCAGGTGCGCCGCGCCCTCCGCGATCGACAAACGTGCCCACCAGAGTCCATGGTGTCCTTGTGTGACACACTTTGCACCGCGCTGCGGGGCATGTACGACGTCCTCCCTGACCTCTTGTTGCTCGTCGTTGCCGAGGCGGCGGAAGTGCTGCAGCAGCGAAATCCCTCATGCCATGCGCTGGAGTTGTCCATCCTGAACTTGGTGGAAAACATTCAGTCGGTGCTCTTGCAGGAGACAATGTCGTTGCAGCGTCGCGGGGCCTCCATAACTTTGCGGCTCAGAGATATCCCTCCTTTTGTTGTGTGATTCGCGCCTCACAGTTTTTTGGTGTTGTTGTTGTTGTTGTTTTTGCTTCCAAAAGAATTGGACTAAAAAGTGAAGGGAATTCCCGTTCTTTCCGGCAACAGGTACTGAATGCGTCTCCTGTTGTTTTATGCCTGGACTCAGCGAGAAGAACAGGCGCGTGAGAAGGCAGGGAGAAATGTGTGCAGGTGCCACCAAGCAAGGATCCTGAATAACCTCTTTGGATCTTGCATTTTGTCCTCCCTACACACACGCTCATTCGCTCTTTCTTTCCACGACCTCTCCCTGCTTGCTTCCCCTGGCTAGTGTCTCACGTTTTTAAGGGAGTAATAACAATGCTTGAGTGTGCGACGGTCATGTCCGCAGTCCTCACCATGGCGGTGGGGATGCTACTTATTGACATCTCGGCCTTGCAGGAAAACATGGTTTGCACAACGGACTACAGTAACGCAAGCAAGTGCCCAGAAGTCTTCTTTGCCCAAAGCTACCATGCGGCCAGAATGAAGTTTAAGGAGGCGGCCCAAGAGGCGGGTGCGGCGTGGGAGCAGCACAGTGTTCTCCAAGAAGACGGTTTCGACTACACCGTTGATACCGCGTTTGTGCGTGGAAAACGCTCCAAGAACCTCCTCGTCCACATGTCTGGCGCACGCGGGGTCGACGGATTTACAGGGAGTGCCGTGCAGGTGAAGCTGCTGCGCGAGTGGAACAGCAGTCGCGAGGATGGTCCGTCTGTGCTTTTTGTGCACGCCGTCAATCCGTATGGCATGGCGCACTTCCGTACTTGCAACGAGGAGAATGTCGACCTCGGTAGCAACTACCTTTCCCCGAAGGACTGGGAAGGGGTCTTGGCTCTCAACCCAAACAGCTCTGGCTACGATGAGGTTTTGGAATCGTTGCAGATGTCGCGGGCCCCGCGTTTTATTGACCGCTACATGTTTCTTTTTCGCCTCGTCAAGGGGATCGCCACAAAGGGCCTCGGCGTCCTCAAGCAGACTCTCTCCACCGGCCAGTATCACCGTTCCGATGCTGTTGGCTTTGGTGGTCATGGGGAGCAGCGCGCCATCACCGTCCTTCGTGAGATACTCAAATCACAGTCCATAACGGGCATTGAGAAATCGATTCTGTTGGATGTGCGTACTGGCCCCGGCAAGGAGGGAGCAGAGACGATTGTTCCCAGCTCGCGTGAGGATGCGGCCATCGCAACGACCATCTTCACGGGCGCAAAGGTGGTGAGCAACAACGGCGGTGCGGAGTCGACGGGTGACATTGTGCCACGCGATATCCTTGGCGAAAACAGTCTCACCTTCAAGGAGACTTTTGGGACGATGCGGTGGCTCTTCGTGGTGCGTGCGCTGTTTCTGGAGAATGCGGCCTGCAACTACGCAAAGGGGAGCCACACCCACGCCGTGATGCAGGAATGGGTGCGGGATGCCTTCTACCCGCAGACAATGTCGTACAAAAATGCGGTGCTGAAGAAGGGCGTGATTGCTTTCAACTGTGCGTGGAGGCATTTATCAGAAGCCTAGTCTTTTTCGCTGAAATTGCCGGTGGGGTAGAGATAACTTTCTGGCTGGGAGGCACCTGGGCGCTCTCGGAGGCGGGTGCCGTGGTGGGGATGCTTGGCGTGTCCGTGAAGAAGCATCCAACCTGCCTCGAATGAAAGTATGGATAATTCAGAGCAACATGGTTTATATATATATATTAATTTTTTTTACTCGTTTTCTCCCTTTCTTTATCTCTTTCTCTCCCTTTTCCTCGCTATTCTTTTAGTCCAGACTTCCGCACGTGACAATTTGTTACCGAATTTGTTTGAGGCACACGGATTCGTTTCTTTGTGGGCGCTTGCCTGGAAATGCCGCCGGAGGAGGTGTTGGAGGAGACGTGTGTCCACGACGGCTTTTCCCTCTCCGAAGTGCCGCACGCCGCCTGCCCAGAAACACTTCTATCTGCGTACATCGCCCCGCTTAGCAATCCCGCGTGACTGGCGCTTTCTGGCCGCGTCTCTTCCCTGTCGCACCGCGGTGATCACAGCGCGTTGCTCCAGCGGCGCAGCGGAGAGTGCCGTTCATGTCAGCCACACCGCTACCGTCAGAAGTTGGCCGTGGCGAGGGAGAAAGACACGCACGAGCTGCGCTGTTGTCGTTCTGCCAAAAGAGGCGGAGGCTTTCCCGTGGGCGACGGACACCGCACAGGCGGTGCCTGATTTCACTTCCAAGGCGTGAGTGTGTTGCGCTTTACACCCTGTCCCACTGTCTCTCTCTCCCTCTCTCTCTGCCTCCCTCCGTCTGAAGCTTTCTTTTCTTGCCTGTCCAAGACAAAACAGCAACCACAACGATGATGATGGGAGAAAAGAGAGAAAAAAAAACTAAAAGACTTCCATGCCTACTTCCTTTCTGACAGTCAATGGCCGTGTTGTGCGCCACCCTACTTTTTAACTGTATTGTTCTTCTTTTTGTCCTCTGGGCCTTGTGGGGCTTCTTGTGGTGCCCGCATCGCGGCGGTGGCGGTGCCTGCTTCTCTGTGGCGCCCAGGCACACTTTAGTTTTTTTTTTTCTCGCCCTGCCACCTTTTCACGGACGTGAAATTAAATGGGTCCTCCCCTCGCAGCCGTGTTGGATTTATTTTTCTTTTCCTTTTCTTCCTTTTCTCAGCACGCTTTTCTTTGGTGTGCTGCGCAGCCGCGATGACGCAGGTGTCGCCGAAGGAGCTGTACACACACACGTGCACGCGGTTGGCCTGCCACGTCAACTCACAGCTCATGCGTGACCTCCCCGACACGATGGAGGCGTTGGCCGCAATTAAAAAGCTCGACTTCTCGCGCAGCATGTTAGGAAGAAGCGACGTTGAGCCGCTTGTGCAGGCCATCTTGCGCCACTGCACGGGGCTGCAGGTGCTGAATCTCTCGCAGAACTACCTGACCGACGACAGCGTCGTCCAAATATGTGAGGCGCTCCTGGCAAACACGTTGCTCCTCGTCTCACTCGACCTCTCCAACAACCCCATCTCCAACAAGACGGGGCGCTACCTCCTGCGCTTCATTGAGAGCATGCCGGCACTCAAGTATGTCGGCGTCCACAAGACACTGATGAACGACAGCATGCTCCGCCTCTTCCCGCACCCAAGCAACGGCTGCTGTCCGTCCGTTGCAGGGAGCAGAACCAACACCTTCGCCACTGCTGCCTCCGTGTCAACCCCCAACATGGCCAGCATTGGGAAGGATAGTCAATTAGGTAGTGTGCGCGGCACAGCAAAGGAAGACATTCAATACTCACCGCAAAAATTGCAGTGGCCGGCACTAGAAACATTATGGAGAGCAGCAGCAGTGGCCGCGCCGACAAAAAACAAGTATTCCGGACTCGGCACCCTCGTTTCGTCCACGCGTGTACGACGCCATGAAATAGGCGACGCCCAACGACTACACTTTTCTCCGGAAGAGTCAAGCAAAGGACAGCATCGGGGACATTCGTCGACAGTACATGATAAATCATAGTATGACAAAAAAAATTCACTTCCACTGTACCCGCGTGTATTCTACACAGGTACCATATACAGTATTCGTAATCAAAGGCAAGTCGAACTTGTGATATATATATATATATACATGTGAAATTTTGTTATAACGATAGAAAACCACACTATCATTTTCGTTCTTTTTTCCTTTTTTTTTGTTCGTCTCTCCCCCTCCCCCTCTCCGCTTTGCCTGCGCGCGTGTGCGGGGGAAAGTGCCTGCGCTAAAAGCCATTTACCAATAAGCATTGCATTGAAGAGAGTTTACCATGGCCATCAAGGTCGGCATTAACGGCTTCGGCCGCATTGGACGCATGGTCTTCCAGGCCCTCTGCGAGGCAAACCTTCTCGGGACGGAGATTGACGTCGTGGCGGTGGTGGATATGAGCACGGATGCGGAGTACTTTTCATACCAGATGCGCCACGACTCCGTGCACGGCAAGTTCAAGTACAAGGTGACAACGGCGAAGAGCAACCCATCCGTGGAGAAGGACGACGTGCTGGTGGTGAATGGGCACCGAATCCTCTGCGTGAAGGCGCAGCGCAACCCGGCGGACCTCCCGTGGGGCAAGCTCGGCGTGGAGTATGTAATTGAGTCAACGGGCCTGTTCACCTCCAAGGCGGCGGCGGAGGGCCACTTGCGGGGCGGTGC